>NC_069131.1:23215296-23515296 GCF_026914265.1 Mya arenaria
GCTAGTAGCTCTTGTTCAACAATTGGATCTACAGCTGGAGCTACTGCCCGATGTTGTTGAAACTCATCAGTTTGGCTTTGACCATAATGGGCAGCCAATACCTTTACCTTGTCCTGTATAGCATTAATTAATTGAAAAATGTTTATTCTTTTGTCCTCTTCAAGGTGGATTTTTTTTTTTCTTGAACTAGGGTTAGGATTGATACTTTTTGCCTATTGTAGTTTATTTTTTTCTTTCTAATTAAGCTGTGCTATTTGTCTCCTATTTTAGTTTGTCTTGCCTTTAGCATTGAAAGACTGGGTAATGGTTGGACATTAGTCTACCTACTGTGTTATTCACTCCTGCCTTTAACTTTTATTTAAAAATCTATTAGACTGAATAAAGCTGATTATATTTTAATTTGGTGGTTCAGTACCTGAATTCTAATCCATCATACATTCCACTCCTGTATGCTGTGATCAGCATACCCAAGGACTCTGTACATGCCTGCACCGTTTCGTTCAAGTTTGTAAAAAAGCCCTTATCTGATTGCAGATACAAGTTCAGAACTTCTACTGGTTTGAGCAGGTCGTTTAGCAGAAGAATGATGTAAACCAACTTCTGACTTGTTGCCCTATCACAAATCCCTCTAACTTCTGCGTCAGCACGCTCCTTATCTAAGGCATCTAACGTGTTGAGAATACTTTCGTACCGGGAAATGAAACTCTCGCATGCCTTGAAGTGGGACAGCCATCTGATGAAAGCAATAGCATAATGATGCATAAATTTTAATGCTTAAAAATTCCTATAAATTAAATACAAATCCTGGATATAAAATACTATCTAATATTTCAGTTTGTGAATTGATTCAATCATTAACTTAATTCAGTGGGCAAACATCATTGACCAAATCATATACCTTGTGGCAGCAGCTCTAATGGACGTCAAGGGCTCCTGGTCATACACTTGTTGTGTGCTCTTATACACAGCCGACCTTTTTGCAGAAAATGTAAAAAGTTTCCATATGCTTATCAGGAGATCCTCAACTGCTGTCATTGTTTCATTGTTTTTTACAAGGTGTGTAAAGCATAGGGCTAGTTTGTGGTTTCTGCAACTGACATACAGAGAAAGTGGGCTGACAGCTTCCTCGAAGTCGGCCGCCTTGGTCCCTTTCAGTTCATTTAGGCCAAGGTACTCCTCAAAAACACACCCTTCATCAACCCATCTAGCCATCAGTGAAGCCTGACTTCGATTAGAATTATCAGTACTCTCATCCAAGAATAAAGTTAGTTTCTTTTCCCAGAGATTATTCAATGTTTTATTTTCAATGTAAAGTACTGATATATTGCACAAATTCTGTTGCTGATGTAGAGGATGCATATGTTGTTTTGTTCTGCGACTGTACATTAAAGTCCTCATCACCAAAATCAGCAACTAATTTTGCCAATTATACCAAATTTTGCGTGTAACCCCACTTTTGCTGAACAAGAAATAGTGTCATTTTCATCATTTTTTTTACATGTCTGAGTCAGATGCCTGAGGGTTGAGGTCTCCAAGCAAGCTAGACGGCTCTTCTGAGACTGAGACATTAGGGTTGATATGTTCTGGGGCTGTGGCAGATGCCTGATGGTTGATTTCAAGAAAGCTGGATGGCTGTTCCAAGGCTGAGGCAGGTGGCTGAGGGTTGATATCTTCAGGTGATCCGGATTGTTCTGCTTCTGTCCCTCCATGACCAGTCTTTAATAAAAAGAGAATTTCATAATTTTACAAATTATGAAGTTGATTTGTATAAACAAATTGAGGTAGCCTGAAATCCCCTCTAAAACAACAACAAAATGTAGTAGTAGTATAGTAGTGGTAGTGGTAGTGGTAGTAGTAGTAGTAGCAGCAGCAGCAGCAGCAGCAGCAGAAGCAGTAGCAGTAGCAGTAGCAGTAGTAGTAGAAGTAGTAGTAGTATTCATGCACTATGTCAATAACAGTACATTTTACATCAATATAAGGTATATCACATATTGTATTTGCATGATATGTAGAATCCTAATAAGTTATTTCACAGAAAGTTAAACATGAAATACATACTACTAGATCTACTAAAACAAGTATTTCTTCCTTCTGGTGTTAATGATAAAGCTATCTACTTTATTACCAATTTTTTTTAACATAAAAAATGACATTGCACAGGATAACCCATAAAGCTTTGCACAAGTACAAAAGCTTATTTCCAACGGGGTTCATGTCTAAGGTATTAAATTTGGCATGAAATGGTTTAGTGTACAGTATTATATATTATTATATCATGTACTCAGATGAATTAAATTAATATATGACATTCATCACAAATAAACTACAATCAGTATCACATAATTATATACTATAAATATACAACACAATAATACAAATTAGTTAAGAAATATTTAAAAATTACCAAAGCAACTATATAAAAATTGTGCATATTCTTAGAAAGCGCATTTATATTTATCTAATACATAAAAAATTATGTCTACAAAAAAACAGACTTTTCCAACTTCTCCATCTCCTTTTAAGAGGTGAGTCTTAAAAATATACTTTGATTCCTGTCTTTGATGTTATTTGGAAGCATGTTCCAATCCCGTATAACATTATAATAAAAAGAAGCTGCTGTAAAACCATCATTACGTGGGACATATTTTAAGTTGGATCTACTGCCATATGAGTGAACTTCGTTACATTTGGCAAAATTATCCTTCATATAACTTGGACATTTGTCATAAAATATTTTATGTACATGATTTAGCCTAAGTTGTCTACATCTTTGTTTGTCATTTAAAAAACCAAGATCAGCGAAACTTGCCACTGAGAGCGAGATTCTACAATGAAAATTATTAATAAAACGGACAATTTCATTTTGTGCCACCTGGAGTCTATCTTTAGACTTCATGGTGAGGCCACAGTACCAAGATGATGAAGCATAGTCAAGATGACATTGAACTAATGCATTACAAAGAGTTTTCCTAAGAGATTTGTTTAAAAATTCACATTACCTATATAAAAACTTGATTCTAGCGTTAACCTTCTTAACAATATTGTTCACAGTAGATGTACCGGACAAATCAGAGTCCAATATTGACTCAAGATATTTGACTGAATCTTGAGACTTGATTTCAATACCTCACACTTGCGTAGTTTCCTCTCGTTTTGTTAAGTATTTTTCTAAAAAATGCCATTCAATGTTAATACGCATAAGGATCAAAATGAAGCACATGGGGGAATGACGTCAGAGGGCGCACGCGCATCTTCAGGTTTTGCAGTTTTGTTGACCTACATTCAAGACATTTATAAATAGCAATCACGCTTTACATTTGAATGGCATGTTTTGGAAAACATCGTAAACAATTAATAACTTTAAAGCTGAGTGTTTATTTAATTTATCATCGTTATTAATTATAATTGTATGATCATGTATTTTCACCTTGCAAGTGATCGGTATATGCGCCCTCCATAGCATGGATTTAAGGGTGATTTACTGTTCATAAAATGAACGATTTTCGACATAAAAATGATGAGGCCGTGAATCTGTAATTTGACAGACGTTGTCACATTAACCAAAGATGTTTCAAACGCAATTTTAACTTAGTACAACAAAAACTATCCAAGATAATTGTGAAAAACCGCAAAAAGTGTTCGGATTTGTGACCTTAGCCAGTATGGGTCATAGCCATAAATTAATTAAGACATTTTGACTTTATTTTGACAAGGCAATTCCCTTTTCTGATTTTGTTCAATTCAGGGTGACTTCTTAGTCTAAAATAATAGACGTGTTATATACGGGATTCTTCCAATCCCTAACGTCTAAACGGGAATGTGCAAAAGATGGGGGTGTTTTAAAAATATTGAAATTGTTTTAAGTGAAGTAATTTATGGTTGAAATTGATCATAAAGAGTTATATTCATATTTTATCATGTAAGTAAAATGTTATTTTGCGCTTAACAAGCATTTAATGCATTTAAACAAGTTGTTTACCTTTCCAATAAAACGAAAGTTGACTGACACAGACAACAATTATGCGAAGGGGACCAACTCGATATAATCGTAATAACTCGGCCTCCTCCGACAAAGCTTCGAGATAGACCTCGTTATTCAATCGAAACAACTCGGCCATGGCCGAAATGTTCCGAGCGATTTAAAACTGTGCCCTGAAGCCTTGCAGGTGCCCTTCATGTATATATCGTTATGTTTTGACAGAATGAAATGAAGAAAAGCCGTCAAACTCATAATTATAAGTTGGATATTTATTTTTTGTGTATGGAACTAATATAAAATAACATTATCTGGTAATATTTCTTGTTTTTATGATATTTTATAGACGCTATATGCTTTTACCCAGAATCCTGATCGGAACAACTACCAACTTTTGATACTAAACAATTTGTACGTGAAGGATTTGCCATATCAAAAATCTAAAAAAAATCCGTCAACGTACAATTATTTGGACTAGGTGACTTCTAACATACTGTAACAACTAACAATCATTTGCGCTACAAGATCATGTTTGTCACCAAATCAGGAGACTTTTGACTTTGTATGGACTTCCTGTAGCTACAATAATGAGCGATCAGGGATACTTTTTTTATCATTTTGACATTTCATGTGTATCCCTGTAACGTAGTCCAAATAATTGTACGTTGACGATTTTTTTTAGATTTTTGATATGGCAAATCCTTCACGTACAAATTGTTTAGTATCAAAAGCGGGTAGTTGTTCCGATCAGGATTCTGGGTTAAAGCATATAGCGTCTATAAAATATCATAAAAACAAGAAATATTACCAGATAATGTTATTTTATATTAGTTCCGTACACAAAAAATAAATATCCAACTTATAATTATGAGTTTGACGGCTTTTCTTCATTTCATTCTGTCAAAACATATAACGATATATACATGAAGGGCACCTGCAAGGCTTCAGGGCACAGTTTTAAATCGCTCGGAACATTTCGGCCATGGCCGAGTTGTTACGATTGTATAACGAGGTCTATCTCGAAGCTTTGTCGGAGAAGGCCGAGTTCTTACGATTGTAACGAGTTGTTCCCCTTCGCATAATTGTTGTCAGTGTCAGTCAACTTTCGTTTTATTGGAAAGGTAAACAACTTGTTTTAATGCATGAAATGCTTGTTTAGTGCAAAATAACATTTCACTTATATGGCAAAATATGAATATAACTCTTTATGATCAATTTCAACCAAAAAATACTTCACTTAAAAGAATTTCAATATTTTTAAAACACCCCCGTTTTTTGCACATTCCCGTTTAGACGTTAGGGATTGGAAGAATCCCGTATAACACGTCTATTATTTTAAACTACCATGTAACGCTATTAGTCCAAATAATTGTACGTTGACGGATTTTTTTTAGATTTTTGATATGGCAAATCCTTCACGTACAAATTGTTTAGTATCAAAAGTGGGTAGTTGTTCCGATCAGGATTCCGGGTTAAAGCATATAGCGTCTATAAAATATCATAAAAACAAGAAATATTACCAGATAATGTTATTTTATATTAGTTCCGTACATAATTTTTTTTTATCCAACTTATAATTATGAATTTGACGGCTTTTCTTCATTTCATTCTGTCAAAACATAACGATATATACATGAAGGGCACCTGCAAGGCTTTAGGGCACAGTTTTAAATCGCTCGGAACATTTCGGCCATGGCCGAGTTGTTACGATTGTATAACGAGGTCTATCTCGAAGCTTTGTCGGAAGAGGCCGAGTTATTACGATTGTATCGAGTTGTTCCCCTTCCCATAATTGTTATTTGTGTCAGTCAACTTTCGTTTTATTGGAAAGGTAAACAACTTGTTTTAATGCATTAAATGCTTGTTTAGTGTAAAATAACATTTCACTTACATGGCAAAATATGAATATAACTCTTTATGATCAATTTCAACCATAAAATACTTCACTTAAAACAATTTCAATATTTTAAAACACCCCCGTTTTTTGCACATTCCCGTTTAGACGTTAGGGATTGGAAGAATCCCGTATAACACGTCTATTGTTTTAGACTAGTAACGCTATGATCTCGGCCATTTAACACTGGGCGAAAAAATATATAGTAATATTATGCATCGATGTTGAATAATAATGATATAATTGTTACAAATGTACCTGACAGTGATTTTATCTGGATTAAATTTGTCGTTAGAGTCGTTATATTAACATAAATATACTCTGGGTCACGAAATGATCGTTGCAGCCCACCATTTTGTATACATGTTGATTTTTTTCGAATAAATTTGTACCCATCCGTTGACGATTTTTTTTAGATTTTTGATATGGCAAATCCTTCACGTACAAATTGTTTAGTATCAAAAGCGGGTAGTTGTTCCGATCAGGATTCTGGGTTAAAGCATATAGCGTCTATAAAATATCATAAAAACAAGAAATATTACCAGATAATGTTATTTTATATTAGTTCCGTACACAAAAAATAAATATCCAACTTATAATTATGAGTTTGACGGCTTTTCTTCATTTCATTCTGTCAAAACATTTAACGATATATACATGAAGGGCACCTGCAAGGCTTCAGGGCACAGTTTTAAATCGCTCGGAACATTTCGGCCATGGCCGAGTTGTTACGATTGTATAACGAGGTCTATCTCGAAGCTTTGTCGGAGAAGGCCGAGTTCTTACGATTGTAACGAGTTGTTCCCCTTCGCATAATTGTTGTCAGTGTCAGTCAACTTTCGTTTTATTGGAAAGGTAAACAACTTGTTTTAATGCATGAAATGCTTGTTTAGTGCAAAATAACATTTCACTTATATGGCAAAATATGAATATAACTCTTTATGATCAATTTCAACCAAAAAATACTTCACTTAAAAGAATTTCAATATTTTTAAAACACCCCCGTTTTTTGCACATTCCCGTTTAGACGTTAGGGATTGGAAGAATCCCGTATAACACGTCTATTATTTTAAACTACCATGTAACGCTATTAGTCCAAATAATTGTACGTTGACGGATTTTTTTTAGATTTTTGATATGGCAAATCCTTCACGTACAAATTGTTTAGTATCAAAAGTGGGTAGTTGTTCCGATCAGGATTCCGGGTTAAAGCATATAGCGTCTATAAAATATCATAAAAACAAGAAATATTACCAGATAATGTTATTTTATATTAGTTCCGTACATAATTTTTTTTTATCCAACTTATAATTATGAATTTGACGGCTTTTCTTCATTTCATTCTGTCAAAACATAACGATATATACATGAAGGGCACCTGCAAGGCTTTAGGGCACAGTTTTAAATCGCTCGGAACATTTCGGCCATGGCCGAGTTGTTACGATTGTATAACGAGGTCTATCTCGAAGCTTTGTCGGAAGAGGCCGAGTTATTACGATTGTATCGAGTTGTTCCCCTTCCCATAATTGTTATTTGTGTCAGTCAACTTTCGTTTTATTGGAAAGGTAAACAACTTGTTTTAATGCATTAAATGCTTGTTTAGTGTAAAATAACATTTCACTTACATGGCAAAATATGAATATAACTCTTTATGATCAATTTCAACCATAAAATACTTCACTTAAAACAATTTCAATATTTTAAAACACCCCCGTTTTTTGCACATTCCCGTTTAGACGTTAGGGATTGGAAGAATCCCGTATAACACGTCTATTGTTTTAGACTAGTAACGCTATGATCTCGGCCATTTAACACTGGGCGAAAAAATATATAGTAATATTATGCATCGATGTTGAATAATAATGATATAATTGTTACAAATGTACCTGACAGTGATTTTATCTGGATTAAATTTGTCGTTAGAGTCGTTATATTAACATAAATATACTCTGGGTCACGAAATGATCGTTGCAGCCCACCATTTTGTATACATGTTGATTTTTTTCGAATAAATTTGTACCCATCCGTCAATGATAGATAACCTCAAACGCGCAATCACAGTTATCCTCGCTTTTCTATGTATTGAGCAGAGCAACAAAACCTGTGTTCAAAATAAGGGTGATACCTAATTTGTCTGTTGTATAATGTTAAATAGAAAATTACATTAATTTCAGAGGATAAATAATAAATATTAAATTATCACAGTAACGCCATCATCATTCTCATAATCATCATCATGTAATCATCATCATCACCGTCATAATCGTCATCATGTTATCATCATCATCATCATCATCATCATCATCATCATCATGCAGCAGCAGCAGCTGCAGTAGCATCGACAATTAATATAACGATGTACAAGAAAACTTTGCATGCTATCTGAACTCTTTTTAAGAAGTCCATATATATATATACTCCAACTATAATAATAACTTGACAGATGTTTTATATAGTTATAAGATAACTCTCAATTAAAACGTACATACAAAAAAAATGCATATCACATATATCATTTCACAGAAATACTGATCGAAGCGGCTCGGATGTGGATGGAGTCAAAATATCAAAAACATCTTCAATGTCATCACCAGATCGTTTCTTCGTCACCAATGGTGTTCTTTTGTACCGTTTGGCTCTTGGAGAAATTATCTTCGAACACGTAGCACACTGCATTTTTTTTTTAAATATTATCCATTCAATATATTTCTTGCATTATTCCGATTCTAAGAAATCTTAAAGGAAACATGAAAAAATAAATAATGTTCAATGTGATCACCCAGATGAAAACAATCGGTGCAGGTATCAGCATCAAACAATTTTGGCATGTGAAGCGAATACTCTCCAGTGTTCATTTTTTGGCGGCTGCTTCTTTAATCACTCGGTACCACTCGGCCATTTGTATATTGTATAATACAAGACATAGTAAAGTAGTAACCTATGCTGCTGCTTCTGCTGTTCTGCTGCTAATGGTGATGTTGACAATGACGGAAATGCACAATCCTCTCTTGTAGTCAAGTCATTACATATATAATATACAGTTTTATGTTTTTTACTGTCTCGATGTATAATTCAAGGAATGACTGTGTTGTTGTTGTTGTTGTTGTTGTTGTTTTATGTGCACAGTTATATGTATTATCTTGTACCTATATAAGTCATACCGGTACATAAATTTATAAACAATCCGCTTATACGTGTGAAATATTTCACTAGCTTGTAGAAGTAAACAAATAGACACACAAAATCGCTGTCTAGACTCCCGGCAAGTCACCGCCAGATTTATCCATATATCGTTACAAAAACTACCTTTAATTTAAAGAAAAGTTATTTTTTAAATATCTTCTACATATATGTATTGACTTGATACATAATATGTAGAAAACAATGTAGAAGCCCTAAATGCGCGATATCACGGTGGAACGTGAACTATGTGCTTACTCACTGAATTTTGACTACTTCTCACTTTATAACCTTTATTGATACATTCAAATTAATATTTCATAAATGTAATGCATAGGCGAATAAGCTATGTTCTCCCAACTCGACACGTCAAACACGTTAGCGTTAAGCGCATTTAAATGGTTGCATTTAAAATAGTGTTATTTAACCGAACCTATTAACGACCAAAACATTCGAAATCCTTTACCCCGTTTCATACACAGTGATTTGGTTAGTCTGGAGTTCCTTCCCCTAACACTATCGTTATGCAGTGAGTTCGACGTTATATTCTATACTAGCTCACAGTCTGACCATTGGAATCTATACACCCTTAATTGTTTCCGTAAATTAAACCATGAAACTGTTGACTGCGACCATTTCAACTAGTTTTATTTCCGGATAGCCCTTTAAGCTCCCGTTTTAGTATAATAACTCTTTTAAGGATTATAACTTGGACTTCCAATATGTCGACATGGATAAACAGCCTCAAGTCAACTTTGTAAGTGCTCCGTCACCATGACGTGTCGCTGTTGGAATCAAGTATGCTAACAGTAATATATATATATGATTTTACTTTGAAAATATCAAAGACGAATATTTGAATGTTATTTTATGTATGTTTGGCTCATAATGGTACTTTGTCAAGTGTTTGTGGTTATAAATGACTGATGTATAGCATTTTTAATGCAATGTCAGATTCTACTTGAGAGAATTGCTCCCATTTGTCCAAATTTTATTTTCATCAATTGTGGCAATCAATGAAAGCAGATATCACAGTAAAGATTTTCCTTTTCTTTTTGTAATATATCTTCAAGAATATCAAAGACACTGGGAACTGAAAGGTTTTATACCAAGACTTAGAGTTATAATTGATAATGACAAAGTTATCAAGTATTGCATTATTCAAATATAATTTCAGGTTATGCAGATTGTTGAGAGCAATATGATGAGGGAAGGCAGGAAAGAGTCTTATTGTCTGGTAATGTTAACAAGAAATGTTTAAAACACTTTCTTTTTTAACCATGATTTCCAATATGATATTATGTGAATTGTGATCCTAGAATTGGACTTTTTCCTTTATTGGATTTTAGGAATATTTAACTGCTTCAGACTTTGAAATAATATCATGACAGTAAAGCAAACCACAAAGTATGTTTTAATATATTTTGCCTAATACTATCGTACAGACCATCCATTTAGCATACCCTTGTTGTAAAAAAAACTTCTTAATATTTGCACAATAGGTTTTAAGACTTTGATTTTTGAAGGTGATCAACAAAAGAAAGATTTTTCATAGAATTTTCTTTTTGATTTAATTGCAGTATGTACTTATGGCAAAATGGTGTTCGAGAGGTGGCGAAAAAGGATTTGCTTGCAGCATTGAAGAACGATATATGTATGTTGTATTTGTTTTCTTCTAAATATGTGAATACTGTGTTAAACTTTAAATCTTGCCATGAAATAAGTATCATGTATTCCAATTTCAATTTGTTTAAATCTTGCCAGAAAATAAGTATCATGTATTCCAATTTCAATTTACCAGTATTACTATATCATAATCCTAAAAGATCCTCTACAACTAAACTTTATGCAAAAATGTTGTTTATACATTTAAAATTCTTGTAATTTCCTGCTAACAGCATTTATTCCTGTATTGCATATAATCTGATAAATGCTCAAGATTGCCAAAAAAATTGCTAACTGCTGATCTTTGATAAATGGGGATGCTTTTAATCTATATCTTTATTATTTATTTTTCAGACAAAGGACAGAAAGAAAGGTTCTCTTAACATAGAAAGTATGAAGAAATAATGAAGTTCACACTACAGTTGACAATCTGGATGGGTTTCCTTTGTTATTTGAACATGATTTATTTTAATTTACATAACAAGTATGCACTACAATAATGAATATCTTTATTAATAGTAATGATATTCCATTGAACATGGATATGGAAAAAATATTCCTTGACAATGCAAGATAAGATAAATCCAGACATAGAGTCTTCAGTTAACTTGGATGTGTTCCATTTGTTTCATCCACAAACTTGAAATTTGTCTTGTAACTACATGTATTTTTATGAGGTTAAGTGTTGAGTAATCAACCTTTATCAAAACATATTCTTATTTGGGGATAGTATGTATTTATGTTGACACTATGTATACCTTCATTCTCTTCATTTTTCTGTACAAAACAAGACCAAATGTGTCATTTTAGTTTAACCATTTTAAACTGTATTTATTCTACTCTTCATTGAATACCCATTCGTATATTATCAAACATTTTAACAAATTTAAATGTGTTGTTATTTTGATTATATTGTATTGGTGTCATAGGGTACATGTACATGTCCATTCCTAGCCTTCAAGAAAAAACAGATATATTCTTTGTTGTGAAATGTGTTCTTTATGCGTATACATATAGAGTGGCTACAGAGAACTCAACATTTTTCTTACAAAATATCTAAGGGTTTCCCTGCATGTGATTGCTACATTCAGTGTACCTCATGTTATTTAATACATTGTATATGATCAAATAAACAGATTAAGAACCAAAGCTGTTGCTAAATTCTTTTTAAAAGCTGTATATGTACAAGACAATACTGAGACTGTATAGACACCAATGTTTGTCCTAACTTGAAAATGTATAGATTCCAATGATTGCCTTGAGTTTAGGCTGTATAGATTCCAATGTTTGTCTTAAGCTGAGGCTGTATATATTCTAATGTTTGTCTTCAGTTGAGGCTGTATAGATTCCAATGTATGGTTCAGTTGAGGCTGTATATATTCCAATGTTTGTCTTAAGCTGAGGCTGTATAGATTCTAATGTTTGTCTTCAGTTGAGGCTGTATATATTCTAATGTTTGCTTTCAGTTAAGGCTGTATAGATTCCAATGTTTATCTTAAGTTGAGGCTGTATAGATTCTAATGTTTGCTTTCAGTTAAGGCTGTATAGATTATAATGTTTATCTTAAGTTGAGGCTGTATAGATTCCAATGTTTGTCTTAAGCTGAGGCTGTATAGATTCTAATGTTTGCCTTCAGTTGAGGCTGTTCAGTTGAGGCTGTATATATTCTAATTTTTGTCTTCAGTTGAGGCAATATAGATTCTAATGTTTGTCTTAAGCTGAGGCTGTATATATTCTAATGTTTGCTTTCAGTTAAGGCTGTATAGATTCCAATGTTTATCTTAAGTTGAGGCTGTATAGATTCCAATGTTTGTCTTAAGCTGAGGCTGTATAGATTCTAATGTTTGTCTTTAGTTGAGGCTGTATAGATTCTAATGTTTGCTTTCAGTTGAGGCTGTATAGATTCCAATGTTTATCTTAAGTCGAGGCTGTATAGATTCTAATGTTTGCTTTCAGTTAAGGCTGTATATAATCTAATGTTTATCCTAAGTTGAGGCTGTATAGATTTCAATGTTTGTCTTAAGCTGAGGCTGTATAGATTATAATGTTTGTCTTCAGTTGAGGCTGTATAGATTCTAATGTTTGTCTTTAGTTGAGGCTGTTCAGTTGAGGCTGTATATATTCTAATGTTTGTCTTCAGTTGAGGCTGTATATATTCTAATGTTTGTCCCTACCTTGAGGCTGTATAGATTCTAATGTTTGTCTTCAGTTGAGGCTGTTCAGTTGAGGCTGTATAGATTCTAATGTTTGTCTTCAGTTGAGGCTGTGTAACGTTCAATGTTTGTCCAGGCTGTACTGAATCCAAGATCTCTCAAATTTGAAACTGTTAGATTCCAATATCTGTCTTAATATGAAGCTGTATACATTCCATTGTTAGTGCTACTTTGGAGTTGAAAAGACTCCATTGTTTGTCCTACTGTGTAGCTGTCTAGATTCCAATGTCGATCGAAACAGTGAGATATAATTGTTTATTTCCTTGCAAAGTATTTATTTTATTTAAAATTGTCATCTTTTGTCTTAATTATTATCTGAAATCTCAAAAAATGTGGAAAAAGAAATTTTCATATATTTTACGACATTTCAATGGGGTGTATAGATTCCAGTGGTCAGACTATGAGCGTGTATAGAATATAACGTCGACCATGCAGTGAGACCAGACTATGATTTAGTGGAAATGAGCTGAATTTTGACCTTTACAAAATTTAGTGACATTTAACCTAAAATAACCTAAAATATATAAAAAAAATTTCAGATTCATCAAAGGGGTCACTCCTACCAACTATCTAGCATAAATAACTATGATTTACTACGCTTTTACAAAGTCAGAAAATCTCGAATTGTTTAATATTTTTAACTTGATGTTCACATGTCAAATTTCAAGTCAAGAACCTGCTGTACATGGAACAACAACCCATTACAGCTTTAACAATGTCGAGCAGGTCTTCTACCGATACTATGCTCAGCAAGTGGGCCCAATTTTTATCAAGACGGCTAGTGTTATATTATTGCATATTTTTTGTTGTTGATAGATATAAGTTTAGGTTAAATAGAAAACTTGTATGTTTTGTAAATTCACTAAAAAAACAGAGGAGCGCTCACATTTGCTCTGCAGCACTCTTGTTTAAAAAATTGATATCACCTTAGTCAAATTCTTAATTGAACGTAAAACTATAGTGTAGATATATCTGTTATATTTCATAGTTGTTGTTTTTCCAGGTTCATGGATATTTATCTCTGTGATGAAGGGTTTAGCTTTTATGTGATGTAGGCGATGGCAGATGGTTTGGAATCTTGTTTTCAACATTTTCCATATGGAGAAGAATTTACATACCTGCACATGGACAACAGGTATATTGACAAAAACAGCGTTCAAGTACATCCCTTGTGCGCTGCATATTAATATTGAAATACCACTGCATTAGAAAAAACGAACAGCATAATATTTATTATGCCCCCCTTCGAAGAAGAGGCGTATATAATGCTTTGCACATTGTTTATAACTCGGTTATGCGTTGAATGATTGAACAACTTCGTAGCTTCAATTACGATAACTTTTAATGAGCATGTGCTTTTTAGAACAAGGGAGCCAACTCTTGCATAAAAGTATAACGGGAGGGACCGTACTTAAACTACGGTATAGTAATTAGTATAGCCAATACTGTTACACACATGTCGGTCGGTCGGTCGGTCTGTCAGTAGACCAAAGCTTGTCCGAGTGATAACTCAACAATTCCTAAAGGTATGGTCACCAAACTTGACTTGAGGTTGGGCCTGACCAGTAGATGACCCCTATTGATTATAGGGTTCATCAGGTCAAAGGTCATGGTCACAGTGACCTTCAATGGAAAAGGGATTTTAAAGCTTGTCCCAGTGACAACTCAACAATGCCAAGATCTATGGTCATCAAACCTGACATTGAGGCTGGGCCTGACCAGTAGATGACGCCTAAAAGAAGGTCCGAGCGATAACTCAACAATGCCTGCACCAGTGGTCCTTAAACTTGACAATTCCTGGACCTATGGTCATCAAACATTACATTAGGGCTGGGTCTGACCAGTAGATGACCCCTATTGATTTTGTGGGTCATCGGGCCAAAGGTCGAGGTCACAGTGACCTTTAACGCGAAAAAATTAACAAAGCTTCTTTTAGTGATATCGCAACAATGCCTGGACATATGATCATCAAACTCAACATGGAGGCTGGGCCTGACCAGAAGATGACCCCTATTGATTTTAGGAGTCATTGGGTATAACGTCAAGGTCACAGTGACCTGAAATGCGAAAAGGTTGTTCGAGTGATAGCTAGACAATGCCTGCACCCATGGCCCTCAAACTAAACTTGGGGGTTAGGCTTGACCTGCAGATAACCCCTTTTTATTTTAGGGGTCATCGGATCAAAGGTCAAGGTCACAGTGACCTTGAATGCAAAAAACTTATAATAGTTCTGTTCTTCTCTAACCTTTCTTAATGTCATGGATTGAAGGCAGTCAGTTCAATATATTGTATGTAATTCTATGTTTAAGGAATGGTATCTGGTGCATTCTAAAGGCCAGCATAGAGAAATAGGATTTACTTAAATGGAAGCGATCTCACAAAGTTCGGTCCTGTCTGAGATCTGTGGAAGGTAAGTTGTAAAAATGATTTTTAGCTCGTCTGATTTTTTTTTAATGACGAGCTATTGTCGTCATTTGATTGTCTTTGTTGGTGGCCTTGATTAGGTTTATGCGTTTAGGTCACTTACATGGAAACTATCAATGTTATCACTTTGAAACTTAGGGAACTTATTCATCTAATACCCTTCTTCACATTCAGGCTTTCAAGCGGGACCTTCTTTTCCTACTTGTCCTTCTTTTCCCTACTTTTTTGTTAGGCTCCTACTTTTCCCTACTTTTTCTTGAAAAAGCCATACTATCCCTACTTTTTTGTAAAAATAGTTTGAGAAAGGATATAAAAAGTTTTTAACTACATGCATTGATTGAAATAATCTAAATCTTGATATTAGTAAGAAGCCATTTCTAGTATACAGTAGGATTAGTTTGATGCAGTAGGTCTCCAGTGCTGCAAGAGGGGTTCTATGATGAGAATGAGTGGTTTATGTTGACAAGTCAGAGACACCGATTCCAGGTTCATCTGCTCATTCTGTGACTGAATCCGTCTTGAAGCACTGGCTTCTTGGTAAAGATAACTGCATGTACATCACAATTGATTAATAGGTTTTGTAGTCATTTATTTGCATCCAAAAAGGTAAGTGAAGAGCCCTTTTTCCTTACTTATTGCTCTAAATATCTCTATTTTACCCAACTTTTTTCAAAAAGATCCTCCTACTTTTATTCCTACTTTTTCGTTATTGGTCACTTGAAAGCCTGCTCATTGTACCCTAAAGATGCTGAGTCTCACCTGATTTCTGGGGTAAAAACATGGATTTTGGTTGATTTTGAGAACACAGGTTTTTGAGTTGTGGGCTGTTTCAAAAAAATGGTACCATTAAGTTTTTCTATTGTAGAATTATTTCTTGATAAGCAATATGCACAATTCGCTGTATTTCAGTTATGTACCAACTTTTTGCACTACTTTGCAAAGTTTGATTAGAATATGTCAGACCAAAAAAAAGTTATTTGAAAAAAAACATAGCAAAAAATGTCAGGAGTGCAACAGATATTTGGGACATTTACAATAAAATGGATAATTTGAATGGCTCTCATTAAGAAAATACTTCATTTATAAGAAAAAATCCAACTTTGTTCATTAGTTCAATACCTTAACTTATGCTGGTTTTCCTCAGAATGCTTGTAATTGTAGTTATCTTGTAAAACCATGGCAATGAACAAACATACTACGAAAAAATAATCGCACAAATAATTAGGGAAACTTTTCAAAAGAAAGTCTTAAACTTCTAGTGCCAGTATTTTTCTTTAGATTTAAAATGTTAATTGTGAAGCAATGCATGTAATCTTTGAATTCAGGCCATAAAATGTACATTGTGAACTACTATTCCTCCAATATCTGACACTATATGATGACAACCAGAGTTTGTCAGGAGTGCAACATTTACTACTTAGTCGTGTGTAAATGTTAATGGTTGAGTTAAAAACAGGTGAAGTTGCATTTCCAGGAAGTATTTGATCAATACTTTCAGATTTCAGCACTTATAACTGTACTTGATGCACTCACTATCAGCATTAGGCTAATAACTGCATGTCAGGAGTGCAACATTTATATGACATGCTGTTTTGACCGATAGGAAAATGTAAATTTATTGCTAGGACTTACCTTTTGTTGTTGTTTTTTCAAAGTAGACATATAAAAGATGTATTTGAAATAAAAAAAAACTGGTATTGAAATGAGTTTTAAATGATAAAATTGGTTTACGTATTAAATCCATATTTCAAATTTTATTGAAACTGAAACATGAAAAATATAATTATGGACATTTAAGAATAAAACCTTACTAATGAATAACATCAAAGTAAATGTAATAGGTTTAGAACAAACATTTAAGTTGAATTTTAAAGAAAGATTCATTCCCATTATTAACACAAATTAACACAGCTTAACTTGTTGCACTCCTGACAAAATTTTATAGAATGAAACCAAAAGTTTGATTAAAAAAAGACACACAGTAATTATATTTTGCAGTGACTATAGTGTTATTTGAAAAACTATTTTGACTGTAAATAATGGAGACTTATTGTTGATTTACCTGTCATAAGGAGATCACAAATTAAACTAAAAACACATCCCACTATACAAATTAATGCTTCAACAGAGAGATCCAAGAGATTCCGAGATAAACTGAGAGGCAACAGTGAAAACCTTAAGCAAATGAGACAGAAAGGAAGAGGAAAACCAAAGTATAAAGAAGAAATAAAACAAAAAAGACTATTGAATCCTACTTATGATGCAAAAGCATGGTCAGATATCAGATGATGGCAGAAAGTAAGCCGCAAAAGGAAAGCTAAAACAGAAGAGAAGACTAAAAAGCTGACACCAATACACACCTGTAAGACTTCCAATGAAAACCAAAAGTCTAGTCTTTAAAGCAGCAGATATATTTAGTATAAGAAAGAGAGCTGAGCATGTAGGCAAACACCCAAGTCGAAGAGCTTGGGCAAAACTATTGGACACCTGATAAAAAGCCACCTGAAGAAGAAGGTCCAAGCTGCTAGGAGAAAGTAGTGATTTATAAAGGAAAGGAGAACTGGGAGTCAGTATTGAACTTGAAGTTGGAAGACCAAGAAAAGAAGTGTCGGATGTTAAGTAGAAGCTGGCATTTTCCACCATGGATTTACATCTTGATAGAAAAGAGCTAAACAGTTACATGAAAAGAAAAAAGAACATTTGAACAAGTTAAGGACAAAGGCTAAAGCTTACAAGAAATATAGACTGATATTCTCAAGTTTCAAGAAGCAATAGTTGTTGAGTGTAATGTTTCTGGATTTTTTTCATTATGCATACCATCATTACAGAATGATATGATGACACTTTGTTTGTTTAATTTAAAACTAATATTAACGATAAATGAATACTTTTTCACATAATTCCAATAAAATGTATTCGCTTTCAGAATAGAAAGCGAAAACTATAATATGTATTGTTTTTACACTATTTAAACAAATATGAATGATTTTTAAGGAAGATCATCATAACTGATGCACATACTTTTAATGAAGAAAATGTTATAGTTCAGTTTCTTACATATATTTTTTTTTTGTCAGGAGTGCAACGTTTCTGGCAATTTAGATATGTAAATAAATTGTGGCATCAAAAATTTAAAAAATGATCAGAAAGTTCAAGGTTGTCTTTCAAATAAACATTTTGGATATTAATGTTTTAATCTGGCTATTATTTTAACCAAGACAAAAACTTTTGTGTGCACACATTGCGAAAAAAACACAATATTGTAATAAAAAACATATTTCTAGTTCAAAATTGGACATACAGTTGTTTTGAAGGTGTTAAATTGTGTAAAACATCTTTGCCAATGAAACTCAAAACCATCTATGTTTACTTTGTTGAGTAGTTTTCAAAATTTTGATATGTTAGCTGATCTAGTAATTCATATGTTTTTCCTTTATCAAGTTCATTAAAAGTTCTGCTTACAATTTATATTGGTTGTTTTCACTGAACCATTTGCATTTTTGTAAACTTTGATAATTGTAGATCATTTGGATATGTTAAATGAAGTGATGTAAACACTTTAAAAAATGTGTATATTTTCTGCCTCTGGTTCCATTTTTTTTAAACAGCCCTTGTACATTTGCAATGGTAGGGGTAGGGTGCGGGATATTTTAGTATTTCTGGACTAATTTTTAAGCTGGTCTGATTTTTTAGGTTTTGTACTTGAGTCACTTACATGGACACTATCAAAGCAATCACTTTCAAACTTTGGAATACATGTTCACTTTCAGATGTACAATATCAAAAAAATAAATGGTAAAAGGATAAGTTCTGACTAGCGTTCAGCACCTGCAGGCAGTGCTCTTGTTTAAGTTTTGTGCTTGGGACACTTACATGCAATTTATCAAAGCTATCATTTTCAAACTTCGGAATACCTGTTCACTGTCAAATGTACAATAGTATAAATGAATAATTTTACAAGTTACATAACCCTGTAATGTATAAGGCTTGATTACTGCCCCTTCTAAACTTAAAGGTTTCACACACACAATATTTGTAACAGTCAACATAATGCAACTAAACTTATTGTTTAAGAAACATTTATGAACAATTTTACTTGGATTGAGGGCTCCTGGAATCAAGGTCACTATTACTAAGAATAGGAAAACTGTGTTGTATTTAATATCTTGATATACCTGTTCACTATCAAATGTACAATAATGAAGTAAGAGTGTTACAAGTTATGTTACCCTGTCATCTTTTGACTGGATTATATCACCTTGTTAACTTAGAAAGTTTCATAAACAAAATATTTTAAACATGACCATATTGACCAAGTGGACACAGCACACTGCCAAGACAATGGAAGAGGTATCTAATACAATTTGGCTCGCCTCTGGCAGTGCGCACAACATGTCTCTGCGAATTAATGACTCTGGCAAATTGGTGAATTCTTTGACTTTGACTCCTTAAGCCCATTCAAAAGAAATACCATCTTAGACAGTATCACTACACGAGTATGTAATACCATGAGCAGAGGTCAAAAACAATTTTAAACATTATTTCCATTTTAATTCAGAGGTGAGAATGTTGATGTTCATGTTATGTGCATTAAGTGCAATTTATTCCAAACACTAAGAATTGTACATGTGAATTTTCTTTTGCAGGATTTTAGCCGACAACCCATTGAGTGCGTTCGTCAGAGATCATGCGAAGGACAGGGAGATGAAAGTTCAAGTTGGCAAGCCCACAATGATGGCTCTCTCAGATAGAACCCTAAACGCATCCAGCTAAAAGGACTTGATGCAAAAATGCTCTGTGACTTGTCTGACCAGATTGACCTTTTTGTTTTAACACCAGTGTATGTTCCAAACCAACAGTGCCAAGACCCTTATATAAGTGAAACAATCACTTGATGTCAATATGCTGATATGTAATCTTTATAAACTTAATTTAAGGTTTGAGAATGATCCTGCCACTGAGCTCATGAAACCAGTCTCACTGTTTTATTGACAATTATTTATGTAATAGTTAGATGACAGGAAGTGAATTCTTAATGATTAAGAATGGGCGGAGTGTGGTGAGCGTAGCCAAAGAATCCTTAATTATTAAGAATTCACTTCGTGTCATCTAGCTGACTAAGAATACAACCTCATTGGCTGACACATAGTCGACGCAATATATGATGCTGGGAGTGTGTATCTGATGATTGGCAGTAGGTAAATCTTTAAACACACGCGAAAGTTGAACATCTTAATGATTAAGTCTGCTACTTACTAATTGGATGCCTGTCTGCAATCTCATATATATATATCTTCTGTGAGGTAAGTGAAAATGTAGGTTGTATTCTAATCAATAGTAACAACTTCATATATATTGATTTCAAGTGATACACTTCAGTTTTAGCAATGAGTGATAAAAGGGTGCTACACCCTGTATTTTGTTAATAGCACTCCTTTGCAATAATGGTGACCAATAAATGATTATGAATACATACTATCTTAATGAATCTGGCAGTTGAAGTCAAAACTATTTGAATTGAACACATTCATAATGTTGTTTTTCAAAATGATGATATTTATGTTCTTCACAGCCTGATACAATGTACCTTTTAATAGCAACATTTCCATTTTTCTATAGAGTCTTCCTTTTTCTAAACTTGGCTAAGCCTTATAAAGAATTTTAGCTTGAACTTTTGCCTATGAATAAGCATCGACAATATAATTTGTCAGGTCCTATGTTGAAAATTGAATATTTCTTGAAAATTCATGACTTGTACAATGCTAAGTAGTAAGTCTGTTTGAAATTGTTTTCGTTTTTATAAATGAGCCCATTTATTAACTGGTCTAATTATACAATAGTATAAATGATGCAGTATGTATTTTCAATTTAAAGTATATTTACCTCCATTTCTTGTTTTACGAGCAATTAACTATTGTATAAACCTCGCATTTTTTTTCTTTTAATAATAATTTAGAATGGATTTGAAATTGTGTTCATGTTGTTGTTGTTATAATTTGGGGAAATGTGTATATTTGAGTGATGCATAATTTACTGTATATTTGAATACAAGTGTTTTGATAAATGGTTTTCTTCCTTGACCTCATTTGACCCGATGACCCCTAAAATCAATTGGTCATGTACTGGTCAGGCCCAACCTCACAGTCAAGTTTGAGGGCCATGGGTGCAGGCATTGTCGAGTTATCGGACAAATTTTAGCATTCAGGTCACTGTGACCTTGACCGTTGACCCAATGACCCCTTTAATCAATAGGAGTTATCTCCTGGTAAGGCCAAGCTTCCATGTCAAGTTTGATGACCAGAACGCAACACTATGTGCCATCCTCCCCGCCTCAAAGTACCATTTTGTGTAAGAACGCATCCCATTGAGCTCCTGACCTCCGCCCAAAGTAACTATATGTATCAGGACACATTGAGCTATCCCCGCCTCAGAGGAGCTCTCTGTGTCAGAACGTAACACGATGTGCCCTCCCCAACTCAAAGTACTTTTCTGTGTCAGAACGCAACACAATGAGCACCCTACTCTCCAACTACAAGTACCTTTCTGTGTCAGAACGCAACGCATTGAGCACCCTACTCTCCAACTACAAGTACCTTTCTGTGTCAGAACGCAACACAATGAGCACCCTACTCTCCACCTCCAAGTACCTTTCTGTGTCAGAACGCAACGCATTGAGCACCCTACTCCCCGCCTCCAAATGGGTTTCTTTGTCAGAACGCATTACATTGAGCACCTTTCAGCCCACCTCCGAGTAGCTCTCTGTGTAAGAACGCGTCACACTATTGCCCCCTTCCCGCCTCCGAGCAGCTTTATGTGTCAGAACACATCACATAGTGGCCCTCCCCACCTCCGAGTAGCTTTCTGTGTCAGGACGCAACACATTGAGTACCTCCCCGCCTCCGATAAGCTATCTGTGTCGGGACGAATCATATTGAGCACACCCGCTTCCCACCTCCGAGTAGCTTTCTGTGTCAGAACGTGTCACGCTGTTTCTGTTTCAGAACGCGTCACACTGTGCCCCCTTTCCCGCCTCCGAGTAGGTCCGGTCAAAACGCATCACATTATGCCCCCCACGGACTCTGGATAGCTTTCCGTGTCAGAACGCAACACATTGTGCAGCCCGCCCCCTTCCCACCTCCAAGGGGCTTTCTGTGTCAGGACGCAAAACATGGAGCCCCCCTCTTTTCAAGCCTCCGAGTAGCTTTTCGTGTCAGAACGCATCACATTTGATCACCATCCCCGCCTCCGAGTAGATTCCTGTGTCAGAATGCAACACATTGTGCACCCCCCCCCCCCCCGCCTCCGGCC
Organism: Mya arenaria; assembly: GCF_026914265.1. Classification (NCBI taxonomy): domain Eukaryota; kingdom Metazoa; phylum Mollusca; class Bivalvia; order Myida; family Myidae; genus Mya; species Mya arenaria. The sequence continues at coordinate 23,237,957 of NC_069131.1, forward strand.
TCCGAATAGTGTTCCGTGCCAGGACGCAGCACATTGTGCCCCCTTCCCGCCTCCGAGTACCTTTCTGTGTCAGGACGCAACACCAAGAACACCCCCTCCCCGCCTCCGAGTAGCTTTCCTTGGCAGGACGCAACTCATAGAGCAGAGCCTCCCTGCTTCCGAGTAGCTTTCTGTGTCAGGATGCTCCACATAGAGCAGCCCCCCCCCCCTCCTCTTCGCCTCCGAGTAGCTTTCTGTCTCAGGACACAACACAAAGAGCAGCCACCACTCCCCGCCTCCGCGTAGCTTTCTGTATAAGGACGCATCACATAGAGCAGCCCCCCACCTCCCCGCCTCCGAGAAGCGTTCTGTGTCAGGAGGCAACACAAAGAGTAGCTCTCCCAGCCCTCCCCACCTGCCTTCGAGTAGCTTTCTGTGTCAGAACGAATCACATAGAGCCGCCCCAAGCCCTCCCCGCCTTCGAGTAGCTTCCCCCTCCCTGCCTTCCTGCCTTCTACATGAAAGACAGAAATGCATACGATATTCATTTTATTGAAAAAGTTAATTTTCTAGAGATTTTCAATTGTAGAATGTAATACATAATGGATTTAAACAATGCTTTTGAGTTAAATACATACATGTATATGTAGTTTTTTAATAGCACTATTATAGAAATACTGAATGTAAGTTTCTTGTTTATGAAAATCAAGTACTAAATTAAGATAATAGTTTATAATAGAGTAGCTTATTATGGAAATGGAAGTGAATAAAAATGAAAGTTGAATGTAAGGTAATATGTGATTATAGCATTGTAGACTTTTACAGATCAGTTATAATAATAAATAGCAAATATGACACCTTTGTAAGTATTGTTAAATCATTGTATAATTGTGTTAACTGGTGCAGTGAAGAATGTATAAGAAAGCACTAGCGGATTTAGAGGGGGGCGCATCCGGCGCGCGCCCCCTCTAAAATCGTCAAAGGTTACTTTTTATGTCAATTTAGGAGATAAAAAATAATAAAATACGCCCATAATGCATCATTTCCAACTACAAATTGTTAATTTTTCTTGATTGCTAAACCCTAATCCATCTGCAAACAGTTTATGCCATACACTTTCGGTTCAGAGGGAGGGGTGCATGTCAAAAGGTTGCGCCCCTAAGCTACGCCCCCTCTAACGTTGATTCCTGGATCCGCCCCTGGAAAGTATGAGGTAAAGTTTGGGGACAATGATGGATGCAATATAAAGACTATCACAGGATGGCTTATTTTTTTGAAGAAATGCTAGTGTACATGTGTATAGGATATTGGGTTGATAGATATTAATGCCTGTATTGACAGTTACAACACAAAAACATCATACATACTATTACATATGAAACAAAAATGTCAATAGTCTATGTATTATACACAATTAATGCATACAAATGGTGAAACTTAAGCTTTACTAAGAAGTTTACTTCATGGGTTTGGAAACAGTAAATAGAATGCTTGTCTTTGAAGTTTCATACCAGTCTAGTAATGTTTGAGAAATGAGAAAATGGTTCAGACAAGAACTAAACTGTTCAGAAATTAATATTCAAGCACATATCATGTGTTAATAAAGAAAGTTGGTGTCATGCTAGGCTGTTAAGTTATATTATGACAAATTTTGTGACGTCAGAACTGTTTCGTTTATTATGAAAGTGAACACTTCTTTTTGCTGTCAGTTGAACAACATTTGTCAATCTAGAACAAAGAAGCAAAATCAGTTTTATGAAGATCTTCAGCATTGTGTCATCAGCCAACAGAAACTCCACCATGCCATCCTCCTAGGCGACGCCAATAACCTGAATGCTCTCTTGTTCTCTTTTGCAAGGAGAGCTTAGACTTTCTGCAAATGTTCAAACAAACTATAAATAAATTTAAACCTTTAATTCTTCAATACGCCTATTAAGTAACTAATTTAAACAATGAAATAGAACGCGATTTTGATCATTGTGGCGCTAACGTGAATAACGAGAAAAAGCGAGAATCAAATCGCGCACTCTTTTCCCCTTGATTTTTCATGGTATTTTCGAGCTAAAAACTTAGTTATTTGTTGTCAACATAAAAAAATACGTCAATTTCAGCAATAAACCCTCTGCAACACTATTTATTGACGTTTAGTTGATCATAACCTTTTAACGTGTGTTTAATTTACCGAAAGAGTTGGTCAGCTGTTCGGCTTTTGGACTTTGGTAACTACGTTTGTATGACGGTAAGGTGCAAACATTTCTGGTCGATGATGTGAGGCGTTTTTGAAATAAAAACAGTATTATTTTATTTTTTTGAAACGAAAGAACATTGATCAGAATATGCTTGATCATGAAATGGTTGTTTATAACCGATATTTGTTAACATTCTGACAAACAACGCAGTAACCGAGACACCGTTTCCTAGTTTCACGAGGAACATCCGGTGTTAAACTTCAACGTTTCTTGGTTTAAATTGTGGAATTGCAAGTGGTAAGTACAAATAAAATGTTATTTAATCATTAATGATTGTTTTTAATCAGTATAACACAATCTACAAGCTTGATAAGTAATTTGACAGTACTTTCGCATGGCAATCAAAGTAATTGTCAAAACCCGGAAGTGAATTCTGCGAATTGTTTTGTTGTTACTTACTTGGTCTTACTTGGTCTGTAAGGGCAATTTTATAGCCCCGAAGGCTAAATAGATACCCTTGCATCTTCTTCAGTAAACTGTCTCCACTTCCGGGTTTGTATCTCAGTAACTTTGTCTTAGTATATTGATGATATGTCAAAGCGGTTGGGTCGCCAAAGCTTATCGAGATTTGTTTTAAATGTAAGCAATGTTGTGCTGTTAACCAGTTCTCCTGGTAAATTATTCCAAGTAGAAACTGTTCTTATTCCAAATGCATTCATTCTTCTTCCTTTCTTGGCTTGTCTCTGATTCAGTTTTAGATTATGTCCTCTGGTACCAACATTTTCAGCAAATGTGAAGAAATTATTTATATCAATGTTGTCAATATTGTGCACTATTTTGTAAACCTGGATTATATCATATCTTTTACGTCGGTATTCGAGAGTTGTAAGATTTAATTCACACAAACGTTTCTCATACGTCAACCCTTTTAGCTCAGGAACAAGTCTTGTAGCTCTGCGTTGGACATTCTCTATGATCTGCTTACACTTCTTTGTTGTAGGGTAATAAACTAAATTTCCATAATCCAAATGTGATCTTATCAGTGCCTTGTACAGAGTTAAGAATAGGTCCTTGTTCATGTACGTAAACTTTCTTCTAACTAGACCAATTATACTATTTGCTTTGTTAGCTATATTGTTTATGTGTTGATCAAAGTTCAAATTTGATGTGAATAATATTCCCAAGTCTCTCTCTTGATTATCTCTAGTCAGTTCGTGAGTCTCACCATTTGTATCACTCATTGTATAAGTATTTATCAATTTTTCATTACCATATGTCACTACTTTACACTTATCTATGTTGAATTTAAGCAGCCACTTGCTACTCCACTCACACAAATTGTCAATGTCATTTTGAAGTTGGTCTTGATCCTTATTGGATCTTATCTCACTATAAACCTTGCAATCATCTGCAAAAAGCTTACACAGTCCTCTTAAAACTTCTGGTATATCATTAACGAAGATAATAAACAATATCGGACCTAAAATAGATCCTTGTGGAATACCAGATAGTACTTTACTCCATTTTGAGGTACATCCATTTACATTGACACGCTGCAGTCTATTTGATAGAAAATTTCCTAGCCACTTCAATAGATTTCCTGATATACCGTAAGCTTCAACTTTCTGTAACAGTCTTCTGTGTGGTACTGAATCGAAGGCTTTCTGGAAGTCTAAATATATTGTATCAACTTGAATATCATTGTCTATTGCTTCTGTCCACTCTTCAAGCACCGACAAGAGCTGCAACACTGTATTTCTATTCTTCCTAAAACCGAACTGACAGTCAGACAGCAAGTTATTATAATCCAAATGCGCAACAAGCTTTTCTCTTACAAGCCTTTCTAAAATTTTACAGATACAGGATGTCAAAGAAACTGGTCTATAATTTCCAGGGATAGACTTATCTCCTTTTTTAAATATACAAGTAACGTTTGCCTTTTTCCAATCGCTTGGTACGTCTCCCGTAGACATCGACTTCACAAACAAGTCATACAATGGTAAATACAGTTCCTCAGCACATTCTTTCAAAAAGTAAGGATGGCAACTATCTGGGCCGCATGATTTGGAAGTATTCAATGTTTTCAAAATCTTTAACACATTGTCTGCACTAAAGTGTACATCATGAATAAAATTTTCTTTATCAACCTTCCGACTGAAATTGGGCAATTCTTCATTCCCTTCTGTAGTAAACACAGATGAAAAAAAGTCATTTAATACTCTAGCTTTCTCTGCATCACCAGTTATAGTATTCCCTTCCTTATCTTTTAAATCTGCAATTGGGGTTTTACTTTTAGTCTCTCCTTTAATAAAACTCCAAAACGACTTTGGAGACTTTTTGGTACTTTCCACAACACCTTTCTGGTACTTTTTCTTTGAAAAACGAATGGCTGTAGTTACCTGATTTCTAGCTCTACAATATTCCTGATAGTCTACATAACTACGTGAAAATGTAAATCTTTTCCATAAATGGTATTTCTTTTTAAGTTTCCTAAGACAATAATAGTCCATCCATTTGGGCTTGATTATTCCTTTCTTAATACTTGATTTTGGTATGTATGTATCTATACAGTGACCTATATGTCCTAGAATAAATTGCCATGCATCATCGACATTCATGTCCTTTATATCTTGCCACGAAACTTCTGACAAATATTTACGTATTTCTTCATAACTTCCTTTATAAAATTTTGGATAATTTGACTCTTCTCGTCTTCTTTCAATTTCACATGGTAATTTAAAGATCATACCAATATGGTCACTAGCACCCAAGCTATTACAATACTTGATGTCTTCAACCACCGACAGATTATCCGTAAAAATTAGGTCTAAACAGCTGGGCTCTTGTCCATCTCTGTACCGGGTAAAATTGTCAACATGTTGTGCTAGGAAGTTATCTCTAATACACTCCAAAAACAGAAAAGACGGATGGGTTTCACTCTTATTAACTGTCCAGTCACTCCAATCAATTTCTGGAAAATTGAAATCTCCAAGTATCATCAGCTTTTTGTAGTTTAAATTTGCTGCAGTTGATATAAGATCATTCAATTTCTTATAATTGTCCACACTACAATTTGGTGATTTGTAAACTGCACCTATGAGTATTTTGTCCATATTTTGCAATCTTATTTCACACCAAACAGATTCTAAGAAGTCACAATTTTTCAATACTTGACAATAGTCTGCTGGAATGTCATTTCTAATGTAGATAAAAACTCCCCGACTGTTTTCTTTAATATTACTGGTAAAACACTGGAAACCTCTCAGTTGATATTGACTACTGTGAATGCTTATTGCCATCATTGACTTTGGAAAAGTTTCTGTAATAACAATTATGTCTATATTTCCTTCAACCACAATTGTCTCCAATTCATCAATCTTGTTCAGTAAACTGTCAGCATTTGTATAATATATTCGAAACTCTTCTCCACTTTTCTTCTGATCAAGGTCATCAAATAAGTCTGCATCAAAAGATAGGTCAATGGAGTCATCATCCTGAACAGTATCCGCAGAAAACAGTACAGTTGAGTCAGAATCAGAATTGGAACTAGACGCCTGACAAGCCTCAGCCTCAGAATACAAAAAAGTCGATTCAGATTCATAATTAGGAGTGTCACTCACCTCAATACTTTGATCTACATCCACTTCAATGTTCATCAGCTTTGTTTTATCAACAGTACTATTTTCAATTCTATTACCACTCTTTCTCTTTGAAGAAATTAAAGCGTTATCATGCAAGCATGATTCTTCATCTCTCTGACTAGAATTATCACTATTAGAACACAATTTCTTGTCTCTTGTTGAACTTATATTGTAACTTATAACACTTGAACTTTTAGAACAATTAACTGGAACATATTTACATATATATTTCTCTCCATCATGGTCATTGTCCGCCACCCCCGCCTCTCCCAGAATGGGAGGGGGGAAAGATTCTACCACCCTGACTTGCAGAATAACTGTGATCTCTGCCAGGCAACTTCACAATTCTCCCCTTTCTTATCGCCAAATTCCTCTCTCCTTCTTTTTCCCGTCTTCTCTTTTCTTGTCGCAAATGAAACGCTTCCTTCCTCTGCACTTGAGTAAGGTCAGGCGTGATAAAGACTCTTGAGTATTTCTCATTGTTTTTAAGCCCACTAGCTCTGCTCAGTACTTTCCTCTTTACATCAAAATCTCCGACAGTAAATCTAACAGGTCTGGGTTTGTCCCTATCCTCTGACATCTTCCCCAGTCTCACTACATTTTCAACTTCAATCCCCAAGTTTAACGTACCATTAAGGATGTCCAACACAGTGTCCAGGTCTTCTTCTTTCTTTTCAGTTTCCTTCAGTTGATGGATCACAATATTTAATTTCTTCTCCTCAATCTCTTTTTCTTCAAACTTCATCTCATTAAGCACTTGTCTAATCATTTCCTTATCACATCCATTTGTTTCTTTCTCAAGGTTCTCCATTCTAATTTCCATGTCCGAGAGTTTTGCCATGATTCTAGTGGCTGTCGGCATGGCTATCCTGCAATGCGAGCAATGCCAGAGAACACTAGATTCCTTCCCTATGTCATTGAATAGAGATGACTTCAATTTAGAACACTTCAGGCAGAATGAGTTTTCACAGAAGTTGCAGTTTATGCACTTAAATTTTGGTCCAAACTCAGCTTGGCAATCTAAACATGCGCTCGGCTGCGACGACATGACGATATTTCAAGTAATTTACCCAAAATAAAATTAATCCAGAAAATTTTGATTAAGTAAACACAACAATAGATGATTCTTCTTCAATATTACAGAGTTACTTTGCCAAAAAACACATTTTGAAACCCGATGCTTTTAGATATTCAGCAACCGATAATGACAGCCAAGGTTTAAATGTTAAACGTTGTCACAGGCTTCGACGGTACCTTATGAAAAAGAATATATTCAAAATGATGATCCAGATTTTGCAAATGAACAACTTTAACTTGACAATCTTTATTATAAATGAATTTGTGCAGTCTTCTCAAAGTCAAAATATAAAAGATTCAAATGAAAGGTCAATTTTATGTTTGATAAATAATGATGATTTTGATTGTGAAATGAACAAGAGTCTGATAGTGGACATGATGTTTCTGAGACTTATTTCAACGATGATTTATTACTTTGTAAAATAATTATGATGGTACTCTGAGAACTGAAGATGTCAAGGAGATTCAAAATGTAAACAAACTGCAGTGTGCATACTACAATCATTTGAATGTTACTGAATAACGGTTCGGATCACCCGTTTTCATAAAGTAAAATACTATTTGATTTTTTATTTGCTATCATTATTGTCTTTGAAGGTGCTGAACCATGTAGCCATGATGTGCACTACCACTACTCATGGGATTTTGCCCAGCAAGTCCACTATCCACATCATGCCAACAAGTTGGGCCGATATATTTCGCCACCCCACAGAAGTGTCATGTGTTTCGCATGTGTGCCTTAGGTTCAGCTTTGTTTTTATGGTAAGATGTCACTCTGAATTAAACATGGAGTAACAGAATAAGACAGATCTTATACAATAATGATATGTACCTGTAAAAATTGTCTTTCCAAGTCAGAATTAATTTTTTAGGTTAGATTTTTTATGTTGTCAGCTTTGTATTCCTGTTCAAAAACTTTTACCTTGGCCATACTTAGAAATCCTTTTAAAAGATTCAACGTAAACAAGTTTAAAAACACTCTTGATCTTAGCTTGGATTTTAAAAATGAATTTTAATTAGAAATAAAGATCTGTAAAAGTAATACAGCTATCTGTTAGTGTCATTTTGGGTTGTCTACATTATCTTCTTGCAGACTATTTCAGTACAATTTTATTATTATTTGTGAAATCAATTAAAGGGGCTATACACCATATGATGAAATAGCGGGAAAAAAAGAAGAAAATTGTCGAAAACTGACATAAACTTGGTATCAATGAGTACAATGCATTGAAACTAACTACATGTAACTGAAGTACCACATAGTAAAAATACAATTATATATTTGCAGTTTTTTCGTATTGTACCATTAAAAAAGATTACTAGGTATGTATACCTAGTAGAATTCATTTGTATGCGTGATTGGCTTGTCGATGTTATCACCTGATATTACCAAGTTAGGTATATAGCTTAGATATTCCAAAGGTTTAGAGTAAGCCTTCGTAGCACAGTAGATACAACATTGGACTGCAATTTTGGTGAATCCGGATCGAACATTTACATTTTGGTATCTTTTTTACAATTATGATATCAAAGAGTAAAACATTTTATTAAATAATTGTCCTGAGATTTGTTACAGAAAAAAACTGTTTTTGGTGCCAATCTGGTGTATAGTCCCTTTAACAATAGTTAACATTTATTTGTACAGGAAAGTAGACATTTTATCTGGTGGACGAGGCCGAATTGCCGGGGAAAGGAAGTGACAGTGTCGTGAGCCTGGCCCACCACTACTTTCAGCACTATGGTGTCGGTGAAAAACATGCTGAGGTATTTAGTGCTTCACCCATTTAAATTATCTATAGAATTTTAATGGATTAAAGGTTCTAACAGCTTATGCAAACTTTATCCTTATTGCTGAGAAGAGATTATGAGAATCAATACTGGTTGAGAAGCAGTTTCCGACAGTTTTTAAACGTTTTTATTGAATTATTTAAACGTGTTTAAATATCTACTAAAATTGTTAATATTTTATATAACTACAGCTCAAGCTGCTATTGTCGATATATTTCTTACATGTGTGACGTCACATAAAGTGTATCTAATAGGGGCGCAAAGAGGGTACTTACACTGTTCTGATTAGCTTATGATGAGAAGCAGTTTCCGACAATTTGAATGCGGGGCATATTTAAGGTGCCTGTTGTGTGTTTTTATTATCCGTTTATTTAATAAAGTAAATATAAGACTGTAATAAGAGAAATGTTATTTAATTTTTCAGCATTTACGATAAATTTAAACCTTAAAATTTACGACATTCAATTCATACTCGAAAATCAGGCAGAGACTGAATATCAATGATTTTTTTATTCATTTCTGATGGAAACTTGTGTTTGTTTACATTTAAGTGAATGTGGATGCGAAACAAGCATGACACCAGTGTTCACAAATATGTACACAATGATCATCGTTTGTATAAGTTAATTAAGGAAAACCTTGTAGCTATTCATAGATATGCAAATTAGGTTCACACGCATGCGCAATACACTGCGGGTGCAGATCCCCCACGTGCAAGTTTGTGTACAAAATGAAAAATAAACATTAAACATTTCATAATTATAAAAGTTTCTTACGTGTCTCGGTAAGAATTTCAACTTTAGATTGCCTAGTTACCATATAGTTGAATTGCAGTACCTTCTTTATGAAGATCTAAGGAAGGTACGCGAAAAAGCGATTTGTCGGAAACTGCTTTCCGTCGGAAACTGCTTCTCAACCAGTAGTGAATATAAAAGATGATGAAACTTAACATATTTTACACCATGAAACACATTCTTACTCAGATTTTTTTTCCATTTCACATTTGATGATTGATAACGATTGGATATTTGGATTCAACCATGGCTTATGAAATGTGTCCATCAATATAACATTGCTTTCTTCATGTACTGCATATAGCTTAAAAAAGAAAAAAAAAATGTATTAAATTTTCCAGGTTTATTTCGATAATGCTGTCGGCCAAAACAAGAACAATGCTGTGCTTTGGTATGCCATGTGACGTGTAATGACAGGTAAGTTTTCTTATCTGTTAATAATTGTTTGTCTGATTTTTTAGGACAAATGCACTGTCTTTTGAAATCAATCACATCATTGATATCTGCGATTGGTGCTTTAATTTTAAAGGATGCAGAACTGGATGAAGTTCAAGTGTAGTTGGCAGTAATTTGATATGAGGAATATGTTAACTAAATAAACATATGTTAACACTCCATTATTGTAAGATTTATATGTCTTGAAAACTTTATTATACCCTAGTTAAAATCATTTGCTTAGTTATATTTTTTGTGAATATAGATAAGTTTTATTTACACTAAACAGATCTTCCAACAATTTTCAGGATTGCATGAGAGTGTAACACTAAACACTATGTTGGCTGGGCACACCAAATTTGCTCCTGACTGTCACTTCGGCAACTGGAAGGTCCAGTGGCCATGTTGTAATGCCGAGAATCTTCAAGAAATTGCCCACACTGTTTTCACCTCTTCAAAGTCCGGCCACAACATCCCACACTTGGTTTATGACCCTCAACAGCCAATCACAGTTCACAGTTGGAAATCATTCCTAGATACATATTTCAAAACTCTAAAGAATATTACCAAATACCACCATTTCTATGTATCAAAACATAAACCAGGAGTTTAGTATGCAAAGAGTTTGTAGATTCCTCAGAAATTGAAGTTATTCTTTTGAGGATGAGTCCAGAATGTGGTGTTTTGCCTGAAATAAAGCACGCAACGTGCCTAGATGCTGCACGTCAATCGTACCTTCAAGATTCTTTTGGTCCATTCTTTAGATCTGAGTCATCAAGATCTGCAGTATGCTCTAAACCAACTCTGTGTAAAGTCGAAGTTTACTCATTTGTTGGTGAAATGTTGATTGTAGATCAAATGTTTGTGGCAAATATGAAAGAAATGAGTAAAAAATGGCATTATCACATGTAACCATAGCAACAGGCTGTTGTTTTATGTAGTTCTTTTATGTCATTTTGTACATATAATGAGCAATGTGTACTCTTTGTGTCTATGAATTAGTTTATGTGTTAGCTATAACAGACAGTTAAGTTAGTATTTCGGCATGGACACTGCATTTAAAATAAGAACATTTTTAGTGGACATTGTTTTCAAACTGGCTTACCAATGTGTAACAGAATGATCCATATCTTTTGATTTCTTTGTACAAAAATGACTAGAAACTTTAGTTGTTATACCTAAGATACTTGGTATCATTTACATGCCAATAACTTAAAACGCATTGTATATTGAGAACACATTATTTGTGGCAGACTTTGAAAATGATTGGAAATAGCATTTTCATTAGTAACCATAGCAACCGATTTTTGCTTTGACCTTTGTGGCCAATTTCTATGTCATTATATACATTAGCAATGTGTACTTGCTATTTTAATGTTGAAGTTTATGTAACACTAGTAAAGATAAGTGATATATTTAAACAGGTATCTTGACATATATATAATATTTAAAATAAGAACAGTTTTGTTCACATTGTTTTTTTATCCCTGTGTTTCATAATGTTTCATATGTTTTATAACTTTTGTGAAATTTAAAGTGAAACTTTAGAGTTAATTTCTGTAAATACTTAGTATCATAAAGATGTCAATAACTTGTAAATAAAAAAAATTATGCGGACTTTCAAAAATGATTGGTAATAGCATTTTCATAAGTAACCATAGCAACTGAATTTTGTTTGACCTTTGTTGTAAGTTTCTTTATCATTATGGACATTAGCAATGTATACTTGTTATTTTCCTTTTGTAGTGTATGTGATACTAGTAAAGATAGTTTTATATTTTAATATTTTGACTTGTGTACTTCATTCAAAATAAGAACAGATTTAGCGAACATTTCGTTCAAATTGTGTTAAAGCTCTCTGTTACGAAATGTTCCATATCCATTGTTGTTTTTTAATATTTGACTGACTAGTTCAGATTTTATTTCTGCAATTGCTTGGTATCATAAAAATGTCAATAACTTAAAACACAACTTTATGAAAAACATTATTTTTTGAGAAACATTTAGAAAATGAGTGAAAATGGCATTATCAATAGTTACCATAGCAACCAAATGCACTTATGAACTTTTCGTTAACTTTTGTAATCAAACTATGAGTGCTTATTGTTTCTATGCTAAAACTTATATGTTACATGTAAATAGTCCTTGACATGATACTTATCTGACATGGATATTTCATTCTAAATAAACACATTAGACCATACATTTTGTTCATTTCGATTTCTACACCCGTGTTATGAAAAGTACTATATTTTTTTAGTTTTTGTGAATTTTGACTTGAAACTTTGGATTTTTGTTCTAGAAATACTTGGCATCATAAAGGTTACAATATCTCAAAATGTCATTTTTGGGCCAGAATAATCATATTCCCATTCCCATCCATTAATACATTTTGAGTTAAAGGCAAGATATTGAATTGTGTTTTATTTGGCAATATGTTTTCATAATTACATGTGAAAATGTATTTTGATTTGTTGACTTGTTAATAAATTATCATCTAGACCTACATGAATATGAATTTTAAGTAAAATGGAAATTATTGAATAGTTTTTGAAACATCAAGGATGCTTGTTGTTAATATTATGAACTGGCAGAGACAAACTGATGGATATAGCAGATACAATATTGTAATTATATCATGGTGAGGGGAAAAGATGTTCAGGTCAATCTTGAGGTGGCTAGGCTTAAATTACCTGTATGGAACCTAAATTGGTTCTTGTAGTTGATGTTGATGATTTGTAGGTGTTGGCAACGACATCAGTAATGTACAACATCAGTAAAAGTCTCACGGCCTCACATCACTCTGCTTTGCATGAAGCCTTAGTGTGAGGTGTGCTTGTCAAGGCTTATCACCAGAAGGTCACATCCTTATTGCGTGCATTGACAAGATGAGATGAGCTTCTCCCTACATTAAAACACCGGAATGAAATGCAATATAACCTGTCTAATTTACTGTACAGAAATACAATAAACTATATGCAAGCACTATAAGAATGTAAAATGATAATCATATGAATAGACTGTACGCTCATTGAATGGGATAAAGGCATTCAGTAATCTGATATGGACATTTTGGTATTTAGATATCATTTCATTCGTTTATTCAAATATAGAGGTAATTTCGACAGTAAGTGCATTTTAGAAATGTATGAAATATGTATGAAATATGAAAGATTCCATAACTGGATGATTTTGCCAGCAACTGACACCATTGTTTTCTGTTGTGACTGATGAGCCACCTTGAGCTTCAGAGGATGAACAATGGCCTGCTAAAGGTGCATGTGCTGTAGAGGCATAACAAACAAACAGCCGTTTCAAGGACTTTGAATTATTTTGGAGAATGAGGAATCAGCTTTCCGAATAATGTCTCTAGATGGTGGAGAGCAAACATCTTTTAACATGCTGAATTAAGTATCATCATAGACCTTAGCCAAGATGATATAATTGCCATCACTAAAAGTCATCTTGGCTCCCATAATATACCACGTTCCCACAGGCAACAACTTTGACTTCCAAAAGACAGGGGTATGACCTACTTGATTTTTCAAGGGCTTTTTGATGGAGGAACACTGCAAGGAAGTATGTTGCATTTAAAAATGATATTGTGTATTAAATGAATTAATTACAAATAATCAGCACAAACCAAGGACCTTTTTATATCAAAATTGAAGAATATGAGGGTCATTTGTAGTGCTACATATATGTAACATACTACATGACTGTGTGCTACAGAACCATTAATTGCTTTATTAATTTTAAAGTCAAAACAGTTCTTATACAGACTAATACATGTACATTATGTAATAGAATTTTATACAAGACCTATAGTCGGGTAAAAGTGTGAAGAAAATGTGCACATTTTGTTAAGATTTTGCAACTTGGTACACTTGCAGAAAATATAAATATGATTGAAAAAAGTTCAGGACCCACTCTGTGTTCATCCAATATGGCCGCGAAAATTCAAGATGGCCGCCATCACCCTTAATATTTTAAATAGGAACTGTCGTAAATAAATGTTTGTTTTATTATATGCTTTCTGGTGATTTATAGAGATTTATCAGTGAAATAAAATGATATTTCACTGTTTCAAACGGTGGAATAACATTCTGATTTTTTTCCATATTTTGAAATTTTAGCCCACTCTTACTTCAAATCAAACGTCAGCGCACAGGGTTGGGACCCAATTTCAACTGCGTCATTTCCGAAATGACATTACGTCCGCATGCAATTTGGCGCTCATTTCTGAATAACTACAATTAAATGTCATGTTTTATATTTTTTAGGCATATTATAAAAAAATAAGTAATTTATCTATTTGGACTTCTTTGAGGCTCATATGCTATCAAAATGGAATGCTAAAATTCCAAATACATTAAATTATGAAAGCTATCACACTCCTGTTCAACTGATACTTTGTAAGCTATGCACACATTCTTGATTCTTATTTTTGTTAAGAATGAAAAAAAACGTCAATTCGTGCAGTTTAAATGTTTTCTGACAGGATAACATTTTTTATTTCTCTCAAAATACTGCAACACAATATCGCTGAGTGAATAAGAGTACATTAAAAACAGATATCGTTATCTTAGCTTCATCAGAATGTCTACTATGTTCTTTTCAACACAAACTAATGGATTTTATTAAAAAGATCGCTGTTATCAAATACCACATAAACAAGTCCAAAAATTACCGGCGGTGCAAATTTTCACATGATGCAAAATTTCTTTCGACAAAGCGTTATCAGATATCTCGATTCGGTTAGAAAAAATATTTATGGGTTATTTGACGGTGTCAAATTTGGAAATTGGTTCGCGCTTGCTGCTTAGTTTTGAAAACGGGAACCAACGGGAACCAATTGATGACAGCCTCGCGAAAAGTAGCATACCTATTAACGGTACTGCTGTGGCAGTACAAAGTAAAATAAAACTAGTCATATATAACATTTACAGCAAGTGTTAACGTCCATGGTTTATTCATCATTATGTTCCTGAAGAATCAAAATAAGCAGTTCTGAATCTGGTATCGGCGGATTATTGTTTTAACATTATGTTTATATAATAATAATAATAATAATAATAATAATTGATTTTTCTTACTTTGTATCGTGATATTGTTTGAACGTTAACACATGTGTCTTTTAATTCAATTCCTCAACACTGCAGCTTTGGGCCTTTATACTATTGGAATTTGATTCTATAAGTGGATCTTGCAAAAATGGCTTGTGTGGGTTTTCAACTGATGAAAACAAGATAAATATAATATGTTTTTATATAATTACCCGATACCAGGATGTCCCAGTACAATGAATAGAGAACATTAAATTGCGCATTTGACTTACCATAGTATCGAACAAACCAAGGTTGTCAACGAATGCTATTTTTTTATTTGATTTATTAAGTTCTGGTTTAAAAATATTTTTTAAATGATTCCAAATAAGGAAAATAGAGTCGGGTGTCTATAATGCACCAGTCAATTGTAACCACGGCCCCCACAAGTCCGGGTGTACTATACCGGGGATAGCCGGGGAAATGGGCCGTGTTTTTACCTTCCAGGTAGCCCCGCAGAGCCGGGTGAGTGTTGTGGTTTTGTCTCTGCGCCAGAAATAGCAGGGAATGTGCCTTACCTAGGGTCCCTGGGGTGCGGGTGCATTTGGCGGGGATTTTACCAGCAGTTCGGACCGAAAGTCAAAGTCCTCGCAATTTTCCGGACCTGGGGGGGTGGGGGTTGGTAACAGTTGAATGGGGCATAAGAGATTTGATATCAGTATTTCAAAACAGCCATTCATGAACTTCAGAGGTGTTCTATTATGTTAGATGGATATTTCGTCGTCATCATCATCATCATCATCATCATCATCATCATCATCATCATCATTATCATCATCATCATCATCATCAATCATCATCATCATCATCATCATCATCATCATCATCATCATCATCATCATCATCAACATCAAATCATCATCAATATCATCATCATCATCATCATCGTCGTCGTCGTCGTCGTCATCATCATCATCATCATCGTAATAATCATCATCATCATCATCATCATCATCATCATCATCATCATCATCGTCATCATCATCATCATCGCCACCAACACAACCACCACAATCACCTTTACCCTTATAAGCCTTATTACTTATGGTTGCATCGGGCTACCAAAGGTTTAACCTGCATATTTTAAATAAACTACATGAAATGGCTTAATACCTGGCGTCCATAATTATTTATGTACGGGTTACCTAAACAACTTTAATGTCCTATTATATTATCTCGTCTATGAATGCTTTGCAAATGATAGTTATTTTTTGTAAACCATTGCATTCAAAATCATGCATCCGACAGAGCTTATGACGCTTATTCAGGCATTGAATTTCATTATCAAACAGTTTACAGAAAGATTATATAGCGATACAAGACTGCCATACAGACTGCCATATTCCCCTCCGAGTTAAAAACAGTATCAACGTTACGAAAAAGGATACCATTAAACAATTGACACAGGGCAATAACTAAACAAATACTGCTCCCAGAGATATAGTTTCTGAGCACGACACTTCCCCTAAATGAGATATATCTATTGATGAAGTTTGAAGTTAATACCTGAAAGACTTTTCAAGTTATGAAGACAAACATTACGTATGAAAATTAACAAAGGGTATAACTTAAACATACTTCACTTAAAGTTATGGTTCCTGTGCACTGCACTTCTACTCGATGAAGTATATCTGTATTTGAAGTTTGAAGTTAATACCTCGAAAACTCTTCAAGTACTACTCAAGACAAAAGATAAGTATGAAATTTTACAAAAGGAAATAATTTCAAAATACTGCACCCAGAGTTATGACTCTTGTGTACTGCACTTCTCATGATTGCGATCTTTCTGTATATGAAGTTTGAAGTAAATACCTCAAAGTCGTTTCAAGTTATGCGTCAGACAAAAAAGTATGAACATTAGCGTTTAAAAGTTTAAAGTCAATAACGGAAAAAAATTAGTCATGCCACACACACACGCATACACGCACACACACACACGCGCGCGCCATATACGCTTACCATAACTATATCCCTTTCGCCTTTCGGCAGAGGATAAACAGGGGGTCGAATGTACTGAGCTAGCCAAAAATATCACATGATGTGAATGATGTGATTTCATGATATGCGTAAATAAACTGTATAATTGTGAAATTTAATGCCTGCATCCGGGTCACTTTATGTCTGATCCATGGTTTTGAAAGTGCTGTACAAAAAAATAAATCATTTGCAATGCATTTATAGACGCAACCACAAGAATGTACAAATATAAAGAATATTCAGGTTACTAAGGTATCCTGCCCATAATAAGTTTAGGCCCATTCCATTTAAAATAAGTTACTGATTTAGGTTACTTTTGGAGAGCATTCCGCAGGTATACTGACATAAAAATAATTTAGTAGGTATAGTAGGGGACACATACACCTACCACCCTAAATAGGTTACCACTCTGGAAAACTCGTTAACTTGTTTAAAGCACTTTCAAAGTATGCCAAAATTCAACAAAAAACGACACAATATACGTTTTCCGCCTAATCTGGTACTCACCAGAAAAGTTAAGGCGGAGTACCACCTAGTAGGCATTTTAGGGGACAAGAAAGCCTACCATTCCATATAGGTTAACATACTGGGAAAACTTAATAACTCGCTGAAAACACTTTGAAAGTACTCCGAAATTGAACAAAAATCAATACAAAAACCGTTTTTTCGTCTGGATCTGGTACTCACTAGATAAGTTTAGGCGAAGTAACACCTAGTAGGATTGGTAGGGGACCCGAACGTCTACCACCCAGTATAGGTCACTATACTAAAAAAAAACTCGTAAACTCGTTTAAAGCACTTTTACAGTACGCAAAAATCCAACGAAAATCGACACAATGATAATATCTATAATCGTGTGTTGACGACGAAGACTACATACTCACCTGCGTGTTGACGACAACGACAACGTCAACACCTGTTCGTCGATGAGAACGAAACACGCCCATAATTAGAAGTTGACGACGAAGACTATGCACTCACCCGTATGTTGCCGATGACGACGACAACAACAAAACCTGTTCATTGCAGACAACGAAAGACGCCCATAATTGTGTGCTGACGACGAAGACTACACACTCACCTGTATGTTGACGACGGCAACACTTGTTCGTTGAAGTCAAGGAAGACGCCCATAATTGTGTGTTGACGACGAAGACTATGCACTCACCTGTATTTTGACTACGACGACCACGCCAAGACCTGTTCGTTGACGACAACGAAAAAAGCCAAACATTGTGTTTTGACGACGACGACTACACACTCACCTGTATTTTGACTACGACGACCACGCCAACACCTGCTGTGCGTTCAGTAGGGCGAGCGTTTTCCTAACGCAAGCAATCTGTTCTGTTTTGTATCCCTGTTGCAACGCATCGCATACACTGCAAGCGGGGAACCAAACAGCAAACGTTCGCCGCAAACATGCTTACTGAACTCATGTCTGTTCGTTGAAGACAACGAAAAACGCCCATAAGTATGTGTTGACGACGAAGACTTTGCACTCACCTGTGTGTTGACGACGACGCCCATGCCAACACCTGTTCGTTGAAGTCAAGGACACATCCATAAATGTGTTTTGACGACGAAGACTATGTACTAACCTGTGTGTTGACGACGACGCCCACGCCAACACCTGTTCGTTGAAGACAAGGAGACGCCCATAAGTGTGTGTTGACGACGGATACTATGCACTCACCTGTGTGTTGACGACGACGCCCACGCCAACACCTGTTTGTTGAAGACAAGGAGACGCCTACAACTGTCTGTTGACGACGAAAACTTTGCACTCACCTGTGTGTTGACGACGACGCCCACGCCAACACCTGTTCGTTGAAGACATGGAGACGCCTGCAACTGTCTGTTGACGACGAATCTATGCACTCACCTGCGTGTTGACGACGACGCCCACGCCAACACCTGTTTGTTGAAAACAAGGAGACGCCTACAACTGTATGTTGACGACGAAAACATTGCATTCACCACGCCAAAACCTGCACGACGACCACGCCAAAACCTTTTAGTTGAAGACATGGAAAAAACCCAAAATTGTTTGTTGACGACGACGCCCACGCCAACACCTGTTTGTTGAAGACAAGGAGACGCCTACAACTGTATGTTGACGACGAAAACTTTGCATTCACCACGCCAAAACCTGCACGACGACCACGCCAAAACCTTTTAGTTGAAGACATGGAAAAAGCCCAAAATTGTTTGTTGACGACGACGTCCACGCCAACACCTGTTTGTTGAAGACAAGGAGACGCCTACAACTGTCTGTTGACGACGAAAACTTTGCACTCACCTGTGTGTTGACGACGACGCCCACGCCAACACCTGTTCGTTGAAGACATGGAGACGCCTGCAACTGTCTGTTGACGACGAATCTATGCACTCACCTGCGTGTTGACGACGACGCCCACGCCAACACCTGTTTGTTGAAAACAAGGAGACGCCTACAACTGTATGTTGACGACGAAAACATTGCATTCACCACGCCAAAACCTGCACGACGACCACGCCAAAACCTTTTAGTTGAAGACATGGAAAAAGCCCAAAATTGTTTGTTGACGACGACGTCCACGCCAACACCTGTTTGTTGAAGACAAGGAGACGCCTACAACTGTATGTTGACGACGAAAACTTTGCATTCACAACGCCAAAACCTGCACGACGACCACGCCAAAACCTTTTAGTTGAAGACATGGAAAAAGCCCAAAATTGTTTGTTGACGACGAAGACCGCGGCAACACCTGTTCGTTGAAGACAAAGAAGACGCCCATAATTGTGTGTAGACGACGAAGACTACACACTCACATATGTGTTGACGACATCATGCAATACATTAATTTGTATATAACTATGTATGTGTATGGTTGTGGCTGTACGTGTAGCCTTTATAGTGACTTTTGTGCAAACAAATTCTTTCAGGAATTCAACAGTGAACGGTTTCGATGGTTTTAAAAAGTAATGTTGTTATAGTATGCGCCTTGAAGTGTATGTTCTAGTTTTTTTATTGCTCTTCTGGAAAAAACGAACACGGCATTTAAAGATAAGTTTCAGTATATCTTGAGTACATTTAACATTTATAATTATGCAGTTTTTGGGATTTTTTAATAACCTTTTCTGTTTGGTGAAGAAATAGCTCAATGTATAGTTATTGCCTTTAAGTATTAAGTATTATTAAACTTAAATTAATTCAAAATAATGATATAACAATTGACACTACACAAATGTGTAGCTATTCTATCGCTAAAGTATGTTTAAGTTTTAATACTCAATTGATATATGAAAAGGTGTTTGCATCCGCTTGTTTGCTTCATTAACTTAAATTTCATCTACCTCTATTTCCATTGACGCTCGGAGTTTACTTATTTGCAAGAGGATAAAACTCACCCAGCCAGATCAGGCCTACCTTAAATTATTTCATAAAAGGCAATGTGAGCGAGCGCTTAGCTCATTCATCCAGACTTGTCAGAATGCTTCGTTTTCTACTTGTGGGACTATTCGTGGCGGTGTTTGTTTCGATTCCTTCTGTTAGGACCGATGGTATGTTTCACTTTTGTATTAACAAAGAAAAATATTTCTTGATTAATTCATTGTACTAACACCAGCAACAATTTGTCAAGATCGTTCACAAATGACTGAAAAAGAGATGTCTTGCGATTTTAAAGCAGAATGTTATAATCACACCATTTGTTTTATGTTGTTGTATATTTGTTACTAAGAGATATTTGATGTTTAAATTATGGATGGTGCGATATATGAATACAAATCATATACTAATTTATTACTTTATTATACATTGTTTTAATTATAACTCTTATTTTATGTGATAATAATAATAATAATAATAATAATAATAATAATAATAATAATAATTATAATGATAATAATAATAATAATAATAATAATAATAATAATAATAATAATAATAATAATAATAATAGTAATAATAATAATAATAATAATAATAGTAATAATAATAATAATAATAATAGTAATAATAATAATAATAATAATAATAGTAATAATAATAATAATAATAATAATAATAATAATAATAATAGTAATAATAATAATAATAATAATAATAATAGTAATAATAATAATAATAATAATAATAGTAATAATAATAATAATAATAATAATAATAATAATAATAGTAATAATAATAATAATAATAATAATAATAGTAATAATAATAATAATAATAATAATAATAATAGTAATAATAATAATAATAATAATAATAATAATAGTAATAATAATAATAATAATAATAATAATAATAATAATAATAATAATAATAATAGTAATAATAATAATAATAATAATAATAATAATAATAATAATAATAGTAATAATAATAATAATAATAATAATAATAGTAATAATAATAATAATAATAATAATAATAATAGTAATAATAATAATAATAATAATAATAGTAATAATAATAATAATAATAATAGTAATAATAATAATAATAATAATAATAGTAATAATAATAATAATAATAATAATAATAATAATAATAATAATAATAATAATAATGATAATTTTGTGCATTTTTATTTATTAAGTGGTCCTTATCGTTATATTTTTTTTATTTTTTTCTTGTCTCAATTACGATACAAAAAAGAATATCGTTTAAACTGCGTTGATATTTTTACGTTTTTCCTAACGGTCACTAAACAGTTTGAAGTAATATTACAATGGAAACAACACGGACAAGCCTAGCAGTGAATCACTATTTAGTTAACATTATTTAGAGACACAAGGCACATGCCTTATGACAAAGCATTGAACAAGAGAAACAAATGTATAAACATCACAAAAACTAATACAAAAAAAACACAAATGGACCACTCACGCCTTCATTTAATTCATTGCCTATACAGAACCAGTCACTGTGCGAAGTAGAATGATACAATTATGACCTGTGTCAATATCTATTATCCAATAACTACGTACGGCACTGTCTTTTCTGTCTCTCCTGGGTACGAGGCCGCTCGTAGGACTCTTGATGAAACGGTTCCCTTGTTCAGGGTGTCTGTGTTGTTTTGGCCCCGTTTAAGTGTCATTATAATAATTCAATAAATCTTCGTTATGTTAATCCAATGAAACAAAAGAATCCACTACGACATTCGAATATTTTGAATTTAATTTATCGAAAATAAAAGCTTCATCAAGTAACATGTTCCATATCCCTTAAGCCAAGTTGAACGGAGATATCTATATAACATACGGCTACTATCAAACGCTGGAAATTTGTTAAATAAATTATTTACTTGACATTTGTCGGAGAAAGCTCGATTATGTATATGATTTAATTGCAGATGAACTGACCGAACAAGAGGTCCTAGAAGCGGTAGAAAGAGCGCTAGATGGTCAACTCAAGGATAGAGAAGTAAGAAAAGAATACGGTTTGCTAATGGTTTGCATGCAGTTTCGTTCCGTTTTGATATCGTAAGCAAAACGTCGAAGATATTTTTAAATATGATTGGAGGTTAGGCGCAAATGCTGAAAAAATGCTTTCGTTACGTTACATTTGAACTGGCTCTGTTCCTATACCGCTGTTAAGGTCCAGACAACTGATGCCAGCAATATCGAAGAATTGGTCTGTGAGGGAAATCAAGAATGCATGGATTGTTTTGCCGTATGCAACGGTGATGAGGAATGTGCAATAAACTGCGTGCTGCGCATCGGTCAGGATGATGAAGACAAACAAGGAAGGTCAGTAATTTCACGTCATTATATATATATATATATATATATATATATATATATATATGTGTGTGTGTGTGTGTGTGTGTGTGTGTGTGTGTGTGTGTGCGTGCGTGCGTGCGTGCGTGCGTGCGTGTGTGTGTTGCTTCCTGTTGTTTATGGGTACATTTATTATTAAGTTTCATTTTCAACAAAATGATGAGTAATTGATTAACGGTGGTTGATAATGATTCATCAGTGAATCATAGCTTAATATATTCACTGTTTTAAACGTTATAGCATCAATTTGATAGTTGTCACCGTTGTCACACTTGAGCCCGTTTTCACTTAAACTCAAACATCTACGCACACAGGGAATGGACACCATATCAACGATCTCATATCCCAAATGAGTTTGAGTGTGCGTATAATTGGACACGATTTTCAGATCAACTACTTTTACATTCTTTTAGGCATACATGTATAATATTAAGAAAAACAATGTTTGCTTCAGTTTAAGATCGCAATGCATTTTCACCTCTTGAATACAAAAAGTAAATATACGCCTGAATTACATTGCGATTTACACATAAACGGGTGAATACAAGTTATTCAATAGCGCTACTGACCTATCCATGGGCTTTGGTCTCAGTGATTAGTCTTGTTAGTTTGAGACATAGAGCACATACAGAATGTAGACCCCCTGGAGTAGCACTGGTTCCTTAACGGGCGCCAGCGTATAGCACTGTCACACAGGTACACCGGTTAATGGCCCTCCGAAAGACGATTAGCGTTTTAGTGTTGAGGCGAGAAATCGAACCTGCGAGACTGGGCTGTCATTTGCCAGTCAAGTGTGTTAGTACTATGCCATTGATCCACCATTTAAGACAGCTTTTCTCTAGTCCATATAGTTTAACCATTGTTTGTAATAGCGATAGATGTCAATGTCATGTCAAGGCCTATCATATGTACAAGCGCTTGTTGTCAGTGTTGGATTTGTTGATATACGGATTCCATCAAAATGTCGTTCGTATATTCGTATACTGCGTAGTTTTGAGTTATTGAGTGAGTCGAAGAAAGCTTCAGTTTTGTGAGTGAAGTCCCAATCAGATATCATTTTGTCGTTATTATCTGGTCAATGAATACCGTATACGGACATTTCAAATATAATTGTAACAAATATCTGTTGGAAGCACAATAAGCTGTCTCGGTTTAAATAATGCTGTTTATTTACAGCAAGTGTATGTGCAACACTGCCAACGCCCGCTAGCATCTACCGTAACAATCAAGGACCAAAACACAAACGTAAAAAGTATCGTTTTTATAATGCTGTTTATAAAGGTTTCAAAGGTATGACAAAGCGCAATCCCAACCAAGAATATACTCCTTTCTCTTCAACTACTTCTTTTTGGATCGCAGGACGCCACGCATATTTTGATTTTTTTAACAAACCCCCATTCGTCTTTCTTCTATCACACTAATTTTCTCTCCTTCCCACCTATATCTGTCTTAATATGTGCTTTCTCTTCCTATTCACCGAAATTATTCAGATTTGATACCAGTACTGTTTTGTTATGCCTTCTATGAAAAACACGTTATAGGAACTTGAACAGTTTCAGTACTTCTCAAAGTTTTGGGTGAATCAACGCGAATGCCTTTGGCCATTTACAAACAATCTAATTATGGCCAAAACAAATATGTAGTAGTGGAATGAGTGCATAATTACAACCAACATACATGAACCACATAGTGAAACTATTGAAGTTTTCCGTGTATGTTTTCCAAACGTATGGATACGTTAGTTATGCCTGTAAATAATGTACTTTTGTTTTGACGTTATGACTGTGACGTCCAATTTAGAAATCGAAATGCGCAATGCACGATCTTACTTGTAAACACGTTTCTTACGCATTTTTAGTGATATCATCATGAGTTTTTCCGATTTGCTTCCTCAGATATCTTTTAATAGAAACGCGCGATGTGGAACACATTATATGCACTACAAAAGTGATTTATTATAGATATGTAGTTGTAATTTGTCCATTTGTTTCTTCTATCTGAAATAATTTATTTAAATGTATCCATGTTTGGCCAGTTATACTTTTCTAAGTTCTGAATAAGCAGTACAACAAAGTACGAAATATTCAGACTGAACAGAATCAAATTTTTAAAACTTTTGTTTTTTCGATAAATTTTCAGTGAAAGAAAGCGATGGTTCTGGCGACGCAGCAGCAGCAGCAGCAGCAGCAGCAGGAACACAGGCAGATTCATTTCCCGTGGGATTTGGCGTCGTTATGTGTTCGGGAACTAGATATGTCACAGAGCGTGTCTTGTTTTAACAGAAAGGCTAAAAAACAAAGCATGATTGATTAGGAGTTTAAAGCGCAAAAATTGCTTACTTATAGTGAGAATTAGTTGCCTGTCGAAATTTAAAATTGGTATTTATAGTACCTATTATTTATGGGGCAGAATTTAGGTTTATGCCAAATCATTCATTTTTTTATTTTAATGCATTATTATGTTCAACTCATTTGACTTAAATGATCAAAACGTATGCAATAATAATGCATTAAAAATAAAAATAAAATAAAAAAATGAATCTATATTTTGTCCTTTAAAGAGAAACGGCACAACACAACGTTGAACATTCTATTAGCTACCACGCATCACCGATTTTGTGAAAATTCATTTTTTTAAATTATATCAACATACATTTGTATAAGATACGATTGTGCAGATTTTGAAAGCGATTAGTTTATACATTTCGTTTTAATGGAATGTATGTAAACGATAGAAGTGTTACATCCAGCATTGCATATCACGAGCGCTGGCATTTTTCCTTTGATTTAAACTTGATGATATGAGAATACTCGCAGTTGAAACATGAAACTCGCGATGCGCATGTTTTGATAAAATCTACAACATCGTATCTTTAGTTAACACCCTCCTGTGTACATATGTAACTTTATATTCGTATTTCTTTCTCTTAATAACCCTGCTCCTGTCATGTAAAATAAATTATGAAAACTACCTTAATTGTTTGTTTGTTCTTTCTAATAGGCCTGAATGTTCAATCGTATTTTAAGAAAAGGTCTTGAATATCTCTTTGCAAGGTTACATCGGTCAAAGCGCACAAAAAACGGCCCATAAAATGAAAGCTTTGGAATGTGTTACTCTCTTACATTATGGTATGGTTAAGCCGTTTACAAAATAATATGGTAGCAAAAAGACTTTCGATTAAAACGTGACACAAGCAACGGTTCAATCGTAAAACCAAATATCTAGGCCGACATGTCATCAGAGATATGCAGTTAAGGTGTTACAGTATAAAGAGTTACAAGTGTGGCTCTAAGACATCTATTTGTCATTGTTAAAATGCTGGTGAACTAAATGAGTTTTACATGTCATGTGTTACAATGAGCTACATATCTTTAAAACAAAAAGTCGTCTAAGGTGGATGAATCGTGTTTTAGGTCGGTTTATCAATAGGATTACGTAGTTAATGATACTTTCAAGTAGGTGTGTCCTTTTATGGGAACATGCTGAGTACGCAGTTAATCAGTTCCACTAAAAATCAAGTTTTCTAAACGACATGCCAGGAAAGCCTCGTGGTTTCATTGGTTACAATGAACTACTAATGTATTTCTGATCATTTAATGAAAATGAATTATGTTTGTTATTGGCTATAATGTGGGTATACTAATTATATTACAAACATTCAGACTAAAAGTAAAGTTTTCTAGTCGCCAAGCTATCGTGTTGTTACATCGATTAGTGCATTCTGTTTGAATTGTATACAGGGTCAAAATGTTCCAATTACGTTGGTGACGTAATGCGCCGCAGACCTACATGCTTTAGTACCGCAAATCAGGTATCGTCAGATCTACTCTTTGACATGACATGTTAAAATAATTAATGCACCGGAGTTACACAATGGGACGTGTTGTGTTATGCATAGTGCGAATTATAAGAAAACTTTATTTAAATACGTTCATATTGCATCGTTATTGTGAATTTGAAAGCAATCCGAAGTATCTTAAAAAAACCTGGTGAAGACCCGATGGGAACAGATACTTATAGATAATAACGCAGAAAATGTAAATGTGTCGTTACCTACAACAAATAGTCTAAACGTCCTCAGCCAATGTCGGGTATCATTTAATTAACTAGCAATACAGCAATACACTTGAGAGATGAAAGCAATGTTCATATATCCTAGTACATATAGGTTTATCCATGAGTGTTATGAAACTAGCTAACTGTATTAAAAAATAATTAATTACATAACATATTCTTAGATAATGACAGGCACTTATCGGTTACAGTTCGATTTCATTGCTCGTGAACAGACTTGCAACAAAATTAAAATCACGCTTGTCAGCGCTTTTATTGAACTTAACAGCGATAACATTGGCAAATGTATGTCAAAATGAACATTAAGGCTATGAAACTGCAGGCGCATTCTAGTTATATTATATTTCTCAACTCAACTCAACTTAACTCAAAACTCGTTTTATTACTTAGTCAGGGGTGACATGATATGCAACATCAGTAAAGCGTCACGCTCGTTCTGAAGTATAGGCGCCGCCTAATGTCCGTTACACCTGACGAAGTTATCTAGGGGCGATCCATTCATTCGACAGAATGATGAAGGTTTATTGAACCATAAATCGTCACTTTTAAAAGAGACAACATTCATCAGAATATATCTTATAAGAAGACACATTCACGAATACTAGCATGACCACATACACATTGAAAAATTAAGTCACATGCAGGTCGTCTAAAGTGAAGCACGTTGTTTCCTGCAAACGTTGCCATTGGAAAAACCGGCGATAGCCTGTACCCGAGACACATGGCTGTCCCGAAGAAAACAAATAAAAGGAACCACTGACCGAGCGTCATCACATATTTAGCTGTCTTGTCGAAAGAGCAATTGAACGAGACCGACTAGTACAGTAGCACAATGGAGCAGTCGTTGAAATGCCAGTTTCTTATCAAAGTAAATGTTGACGTACGCATTGCATTTCTTTTTATTTGAAAAAGTCATAACATTAATATAATAACAAAACAGTTTTAATCATACTTCCTCTCTTTTCCCATATTAAAAGTCAAGACAACCGTACAATGACTCTTCTAAAGCGCAGCCAGTGGTAAAAAAGGTACATATAAAATAAAATATTTTGTGTGTTTCATGTGGGCCCATTCAGCCGGAAGTATCACCTTTTAACTCCAACTTGGGTTTAACCAACCTAATGTGTGAATATTATTGTACCAAACAACCCAATAAACATTTCTCTCCAGGTCAAAACAGTGTTTAGAAAGCCAACACGTGTTTCTTTAAGTCCACTGAATTTCTCAAACCTCATTAGAGCGCAATTTCAAATTGTCTCTTGTAGTCACAATAGGTCTCCAGCAGCGCTCTGTATCCTAATTGTGGTTACAGCCAAGCCGACTCGTTATCAAACAAGCCCAAGACCGGCTCTACAAAAGTCAATTCAGATCTAATTGAACGTCATTATGGCTGCAATAAACCCATATTTGCCATACTGTCACCACAGACAAACTGTTCTCAATTCAACTGTGTGTTCAAAAAACATTTTGTGCCAAACAAACAATAAAGGGGCTCTATGAATCTCTATTAAGTGCCCAATTGACCATAGTTTTGTAATTCTTAAGACCATTTAATGTAAAGGAATCAAGTTAATTCAGCGCCCTGTGAACAAATTCTGCTGCAATGAAGTTTATCTATTGTCAAACATACCACCGTAGGGCTCTCCTACATTCAAATCAGTTTAAAATAATCACAAATGCAGCTACAGTTAAGTCCATCGTGTGTCAAGCAAACCCAAAAGCAGCATAACATTTGGCTCTTAACCACAGAAGGTTCTATACAAACCCTTTCGGAATTAAACTATTCCTTTTGTGGCTACATTCAAACATATTCATAGATAAACAGGCTTCAGGGTCTAAACTTAAGCCAGTCTAGTTTTCTGTCATTTTCATTTACATTATGACTACAATAAAGCACATTCAGAGCTAAACACACCCATGTGTATCTCTCATTAAGCCTACTCAGTGCTAAATTGACCACATGTTGGCAACCATAATGCCCATTTTAACCAAACAAGCTCATGTGCAGATGCCATTAAGCATTCTCAGTGCCGAATACACCACGTGTTGGCAACTTCTGACAAATCTTCTACTTGAATACAAGCCTCACTCAGTACCCAGTTTATTCTCATGAATTATAAAAAAATATTGTTGGCAAAGCATATTTTTAGTGGCAGCCTGGTAATTCAGTGACTGACAACTTAGTTTCTCCATAAGTGCTATGTTCGAGCTGGTATAACAAACCCAGTTAATGAATGTTATAAATGAAAATGTTTGCTTTTGCAGGTCAAACAAAGATCTTAGACGATATCGGCTTCTTCTGTGGGGACAGTGATGTTCTTGACATTGATGAAGGGCGAGATTTAAAGGCACACTTTGGCATTGTTTGGCCGATATGCGCAACATGCAGGGAAACAAAACCTATCAATACCAGTTCATATCACCACAAAGAGATGTTTTGAAGTCTTAATAGAGACAATGGAAACTGATGCATTCATAAGTGAAACAATTAATTTGACTTCTTTGACTTTTTTATTTTCATCCTCCCCCGACTCATTTTGTTTTGAGAAACTTCCCGTTAACCAAATAATAAAAAATTGTTGGCCTAAATAAAAAAAAAATGAGGAATATTTGTCTGAAATTTGAAAAAAAGTATTTATGTCTTTATTTATAAACATCACTAAACAAGGCATTTATTAAGGTCACAGTAAATACCACCACTATATATTAACATAAAAATGGTTATGGCAGCCATCTTGAATTTTGGTGGATATATTGGATGAATGCAGAGTGGGTCCTGAACTTTTTTCAATCATATTTATATTTTCTGCAAGGGTACAAGTTCCAAAATTTTGACCAAATGTGCACGTTTTTCTCACAATATCATCCGATCTATAACTCAAAATTGGAAAACGAACTGAACTTCGCATGGAAAAAAACAGCCAGCAAGCATACCTTAGGCAAGATCTGAATTTGAAAGTATAAAAAGCACGTCGATTTATGTCTAACCGATGATTTATTTTACAATGAAACTTCCTTTTGCATGTAATGTGACACACACATTTGTCAAAACACTTAAGTTAAATGGAATACATTAGAAGAAGTTATTTAAGAATACCTTTTTTTAATATTATGGTTAAATTACTTCAATGGTTTAAAAAACCTATTTAGCAATTGCGCACATAAGGCTGAAGCGTGCACAAGATGATGACCTTGACCAAGCCACCGACAATGTGCATGAACGAACATATTATAAACGGTCGTGTGTAGCAGTTCTACTTCTATATAATGCTAAATTTTGCCATGGATAATTAATCACTAGTACAATGAAAGCACTGATATTGCTGAACGGCTTGAGCGACGATTCCTTCTCATCGTTAACTTATTTTACTGCAGTACGAAAGGGAGAAAATCGCATTGAATTAATTATGTACTGTATACCTGAATTCCCTCCCCTGAAAAACCTTATTTTTAGAATTATTATGCAATCTTATTGCACTGAGGTCAAACCCAGAACTACCAGGTGTTTTTCAGTTTATAGGAGTTTGTTCTTCCATATCAGTGTTTTATAAGTGTGTTAATTGTTAATATATGCAAAATATCACACATTCTTACTTCAAACTACATATTGACTTATTTTGTAAATCAAACATTATTCCAGGTATGTTTCATGAATTGATTTTCATTGAAATCGGGTACGTTCTAATATGATATTCAGCTCCTCATTAACTCAGTTGAAATTTTGTGGTCTATTACAAAAGTATTGAGCTAGCGCTCAAGCCTAACAAAAAAGTCAATTTACTTTTTTTTTTATTATAAAGGGTTATGCTTTGTTTCCTAATTTATTTTACCGAAGTCTCTTATGTTATAAATTTGCTCGCAATACGTTACTCCTAGTTGAATTCGTGGCTTATATATTATTATTCGTAGTCTGAACTTTGAGTCATTAAGATACAAATAAGAAATGTATACGCAACCGTTGCGTCAAGTGTAGGCAGCAGAAATTTTGTGCTCTTGATAATTTGTGTTATTGTGTAAAAACGGATGACTTTAGAACCAGGATTTTTTTGCATAGTATTTAATGAATATATGCTGACAACATTTGTGTGATTTTAAATTAAATTCATTTATTCGAAAGTGGGTTTTATTCGATAAAACAATTGGATGTTCAATGAAATAGGCTGCTTTTACCTGTAAAATAGTTTATGCTATTTTAGTGAACACAATCTCACAAACATAATGTGCTTTATAAAATACAATAGAGACCAATTATTGAAGTTGGAAAACATACCCAGAAGGCTTTTACGACCGGACAAAGAAACATTGAAAATATTAAAGGATTATGATATTTTGACATACAGATCTGCCAGAGGGGGTCATTATCAGTTTACACGAAATTGGGATGACAATCAAGGGATCAATTTGGCAAATTTAAGAGCATTACCTGAAGCTATTCCAACTGTAATATCAACATGTAGATCAAAGCCTAAACAAAAATTCAACAAAGAAATGCTGGACTCTAAGAGAAAAATGAATTTATTTTTCACATTAAATATGAATCTCAAACAATAGTTAAAGGCCAGAAAAACATAACAATTTGTTGCATAAACCCAAGATCCTTGAAAAACAAAACGATATATTTTAGTGACTTCATACTCTCGATTGATCTAGATATCATCGCTGTAACTGAGACATGGTTAGGCACCTCAATCGATAAAGCATGTCTCAGTGAATTATTACCGGATGGGTATAAAATCAAGCATGTGCCACGCCCAGGTAGTGGGCGAGGTGGTGGGGTGGCCTGATCTATAAATCGGTGATTGTTGTTAAAATAGTCTCTTCAACCAGTGACAATATATTTTCAACATTTGAACATATTGAGTGTAAAGTACGTATCAACAACTATACGTTGCTCATGGCCGTTATGTACCGACCTCCTCCATCAAAGACGAATGGCTTGAATGCACGAGATTTTCTGGATACCGAATGGCCAGATTTCTTATGAAAATTTGCCACAATTGACAACAATGTCATTATCACCGGCGATCTGAATTTTCATTTGGACAATCTTTCTGATCGCGACACCATCAAATTTAACAGTGTGCTTCAATCCTGTGGCATGTATCAACATGTGAAAGGGCCAACCCACGTCCACGGTCATACCTTAAACATGGTCATCACCAGAGACATGGAAAACATAGTATCTGCAGTTGTAGTGACCGATCCTGGATTATCAGATAGCTCTGGCAAAATAGCTAAGGATCATTTCGCAGTAATGTTCAATGCGCTTGCATCGAAGCCCCTTCCGGTAAAGAAAACTGTAACATACAGGAAACTTCGGTCGATTGACGTTGATTCATTCAAAGCTGATATTCTATCATCCGATCTTTTGAAATTGTCTCAGAGCACGTCAGATGCAGACACGCTTGTCTCAACATACAATAGTGAACTTTCAGCTTTAATAGACAATCACGCCCCATTGTGTTTAAAAACCATCACATTGAGACAATCTTGTCCCTGGTACACGGAGGAACTTCACGGTGCCAAACATGTGAAGCGTAAGCTAGAACGTAAATGACAGATTTCAAGACTCAACGTTGACCATTTAATGTATAGGAACCAATGCGCAATCGTTAACAAAATGTTGAAAAGGCAAGAATTGATTATTACTCAGAGAAAGTAGAATCAAGTGAATGGGACCAAAAACGTTTGTTCAAATTAACAAAACATTTATTGAATGGCCCAAGCGAAGTTGCACTTCCACCGGGTAAGAAACCAGAAGTTCTAGCACAGGAGTTCAGCGATTTCTTTATAGATAAAATAGAAACAATCAGAACGAACATTTCATCTCAGCATCAGAGTGAATCAGTACCAGAAGATCGACGCACAGAAGTACGTGATATTGCGCGAATGGATAATTTCATTCCAGCAACAGAGGAGGAGGTGAAAAAGCTTGTTCAACTGTCAGCTAACAAGTCTTGTGAACTAGACCCTCTTCCTACATGGCTCTTGAAATCGTGTATAAACGAACTTCTATTAATTTTGCTGAAAATTGTTAACAGCTCTCTACAAAGTTCAATCGTGCCTAAATCATTTAAAGCATCACGAATAAGGCCATTGTTAAAAAAGCCTAGTCTTGACAAAAACATACTCAAGAACTACAGACCAGTATCAAATTTGCCATATCTCTCAAAAATCCTCGAAAAAGTGGTAAACAGAAGAATTGAGGAACATTTGACAAACAATCAATTACATGAAACAAACCAGTCAGCATACCGGAAATTTCATTCAACTGAAACGGCATTAGTAAAAGTTCAAAACGACATTCTTGAATCATTAGACACATGTGATGTTACAGTACTCGTGATGCTGGACCTGTCGGCTGCATTTGACACCATTGACCATAACACCCTTCTTCAAAGACTCGAATCTGACTTTGGATTTGCAGATAAACCTCGTCAATGGGTCGCATCATACCTAACAGACCGCTACCAAACGGTATGCATCAACGGCAAACTCTCTGAACCGGTCCTTATGAAATTCAGTGTTCCTCAAGGATCGGTACTGGGCCCAAAATTCTACACGATGTACACTAAGCCGGTCGGGTCTATCTGTAAAAACCACCGTCTAAACCACCATTTTTATGCAGATGACTCCCAAATCTATCTTTCGTTTAAACCAACTGACCAAGCATCAAAGGTAGTCACAATCACGCGAGTTGAACGATGCCTAAAATAAATCATATCATGGATGAATTCAAAAATGTTAAAATTGAATGCAGACAAAACTGAACTAATTATTTTTTCAAGTCAAAAACACTCCAAATTTGTTGAAAATCTAGAACTGGAAATTGGCGATTCGAGCATAAAACCATCAAAAACTGTTCGAAACCTTGGTGTTACTCTTGATTCGAACATGCACATGGACCAGCATGTTAATTCGGTGACTCGGACATGCTATGGTCAGATACGACAGATTAGTCACATTTGGCCATATTTGACCGCTGATGCCACCAAGACCCTCATAAACTCACTTGTGACATCACGGTTAGATTATTGCAATGCTCTCTTGTATGGCGTGCCGAAATCAACAACGAACAAACTGCAAATTGTTCAAAACACAGCTGCACGTATCATTACGAAAACAAGCCGTTTTGAACACATAACACCAATCCTTAAAGACCTGCACTAGCTTCAAATACAAGATAGAATTAAATATAAAATTATCATTCAAACTTTCAAGACCTTGTATGGTCAGTCACCGGTTTACATGAGCGACTTAGTAGAGGTTTACGTGCCAACTAGAAACCTGAGATCAGCAAGTGCAGCAACCACCCTTGTGCCACAAAAATGTCGACTGGTCTCTTACGGTGATAGGAGTTTCAAAGTTGCTGCCGCAAAACTATGGAATTCTCTCCCGGACACTCTCAGAAAAGAATCATCATTTAATTCATTCAAAAGGGCTCTCAAAACACTTTTCAAAACTTCCTACAACGTATAGATAACAACTGTGACTGTTTTTATCCCTACTTTTTTCCGATACAGAACTACAGTAACTATATATATATATATAGAGAGATATTAATACCATAGAGACAGTTCAAAATAAATTATGCAAGAGACATTTGTATGTTAGAAGAACTACAAACACATATATAACTCTGGGCGAATGTGGACGTCTTCCTCTGTGTGTAACTTATTTTGTTAACTGCATTTAATACTGGTGTAAGCTATTAACTATGTCTAAGCATAGATACCCTAAACACTACTACAAAATGTTAAAATGCTAGATGACGCCGGGCGAAATTATTGGGCATCCTATATTAATTCTTTGTTATTCACATACAGTTTTGGATACATTTGGATTGCTCAAGATATAGGAAAGATAGATCTATTTATATATACTTTTTGACAACGGTTAATTGACTGTTTCGTCCAAAACTGGCATAACGACATCAGTGAGTCCCCAAGGTGTCATCACTATAAACATTACAAAACATTATCAAATACAGAAAGGTACCTACATCTGGAAATTCCATTACAATATAAGATTGCTTTTGCTAGGTTTCGCTGTTCAAACCATAATATAATCATTGAACTTGGAATATATATAAATACTCCCAAAGATAAGAGATTTTGTATATTTTGTCTGAAACAAAATTTGACAGTTATTGATTGTGAATATCATGCATTCTTTCAATATCCTAAATTTGATATTATTCGTAGACAATATCTATTTAATTGGTATTCATCTGGTAATAGTTTAAATGATTTCTACTCTTAAGTGTCTACTGAAAATGATATTACAATATTTAAGTTAACAATCTATGTATACCATTTGTTAGACATTTTAAATATGTAAATCGTATGTTGCAACTACCATATACGTATGCATGTTTACTATGGGTTTTTTTCTGTGCCGTTACTTGAATAAAATGAATTGAATTGAATTGATATATCAGTTATATTCTAAATTCATCAGCCCAAAAATATTGCACATCTCTGTAACTTTCTGTTCATTTATATCAATATCATTACCAAAGCTATGTCCACCATTTATTTAAGTTACTAAATTGCATAACATCTGGTAAACTATTATGAAGCTACGCTTGAATTAAATCCAAACAACAATAACTTACGCATTCAGCACGTAAAGGTTTATATTATGCAGAAATTTCGAGTCCACTTTATCCTTGAAGATGAAATCAACTTGAGTAGTCCTTGTCTGCCCATTTTTTACCACCGAAATTATTTGCGCCGATTTTCAACATTCTTCCCTTACATGAAACTGTTCAAGCCAGAATCACAATCACCACTGCGAGTATTTTCCGTTCCTTTGTCACAAAGAAGTAGCCTTAGGGCAATGATTTGTAGTAGTATATGACTGGGTTCGTAGTGCGTATACTATTTAAATATTAAATAAAAGTCGACCAACAAAAAACATGAGTTTTCAATGTATTTCTTATCCAATTTGGAACAAGGCAGTCCCAATAGGTATAGGACCTTTTCTAACTGACAGAAACGTCAAATTGTCAATGGTTTAGGCCTTATGCCTCGGATTCTTTTCAGAGCACTGGATTCTTTGTAGCACCATTGTTTCTTCTGCTATCTCTTATCAAATATAAACCTTACATAAAGTCCTCTTGACGCAACGTTCGGTAGCACCGAATATCTACCTACGTTTTAATTTTTATTTCAAATTTCTCATAATTTTATTCAAAATATCTCAGAAATAATTCATTTTCCATTATCGTTTTCCCACTGTTTTTACACCATCTGATTTATAACTGTTGCTTGACATTAACCCTTATCATAGTAAATTTCTACCAAATAACGTTTTTTTAATGAATTATTATTCACGTTTTTAGTGGAGATGACATAACTTACATAACTGTCTAGATCTGGCCTACCTCTCTAAAAATAATGAGTCGTACAAACGGCAAAACAATGTATTCGTTCGAAATTTGCCAATTATGGAAAATATTTTAGTTTTAATAATCCTAATGTACCGTAACAAATTGGGATTTATTTAATTGTATACAATTCTTCAGTCCTAATTATCTTGAATCATCTAGAATATAACATTCATTATGCAAACAAATGACAACCTTTGACAAACACAACACACATCATATTTTTAATGATTTCATTATTTTGCGATAATTACAGTACTGGTATATAAACCTGCGAAAGTAGTCTTAAATTTTATTCAATAAACGTTTAAACCATGCAGCGTTTCGATGTGTGTTTGGTACTGGTTATTATATGTGCTAGTAATGATCATGCAATAGGCAGTTTCGATGTAATGACTGAAGAACAATGCCATCAGCTAATGGAAGAAATTTGTAATGCGTCCCGGATTCTTGAAATTAACGCTTGTGACAACCAGTGTGCAGGTAAGAAATTTAATTACATTTTACCAAAATGTTTAAGAGACAACATTAATCTACATGCAACTAGGTTTTGTTCTTTTGTCCGAAATGGGTATAATGTCATTTATAATATATAAATGTCAATATACTCAATAGTTTATGTACACTTTGTAAGAACAAGGATAGTGATGTGTACTAACAGTAATTTATAGTTCCTGATACTTCCAGAAACATAAGTATCTATCATAATACTTGCATATTTGTCGTTGAAAAGTAGACTATGAATTGACATATTTTATGTGCCTAATTAAACATTACATTTTATACAGATTGCAGCTGTTCAAAAGAGTGTATTGTGTCAATGAATTGCTGTTTCGATGAAATGTACTCAAACGAAAGAGATGAGGCCGATGATCTGACGTGTACTCCCTCTGTAGTCGGAAACAAGCACAGAGAAGATAAGTTTGGGCTGTACATGATCACATCATGTCCAGTAAGTCATTTAATAAATACTAACATATTTTGGAAATGCTGAGGCTATAGCCTTGTTTTTGGTTCTGTTATTTTTAGAGTAATCGTTATTTTAAGAGTAGTCGATACTCATGACATTAGTTTTCACATAATTACACATAATTGGCATAATTCGGTTTGCTGACTATTATTGTGATTTATACTTTTTAATAATCACGATTCATGAAGAAGCTTGAAAAGTATTTGGTACGCAAGCCGATAAATCTCTTAGTGTTAAATGTTTATTCAAACGAGAGCTGTCGCAGAATTAGGGCCCTTTTTATTTTTAGGATAGCAAATTGATGGTGAAACATGCATGTATCATTGTGAATTAGATTATATGCAAAACCATTACCAGAAGTCAAATAATATAGGGGCAATATATTCATTATTTGCATGATATAGTTAGTATACTTAGCTGTTTAAATGTCAGTAAGAAGTTGCTGAGCTATTGACTTATGTTTGCTTACATGCAAAGTCTTAGTCGAATAATAAGGTACACATTTATATGATACGCCAAAAATAGTAATTTTACACGATTACGTAAAAATGTTTGGTGGTAAAGAGCCCGTGTATGATGTTTCAATGCAATACATCATGCATTTGCTGTTATATGTTTTAAAACAATAATAGATAAAATGCATAAAATATATGTTTTTATATGGTTAAGGTGAAGTAAAGGTCATGGTTAAGTGATATCGAAGCCATGGCGAGCCATCTTACATTATTATCTAAAAAGTTCACACATGTATGATATTTACTCTTAACTGGGCCAAACTACTGCATTAACTCCGTCGGCATTACTATGACTGTTAAATATTTGTTGAATGACACGTTTGCATCAGCAATGCCTTGTACGTCTCCGTAGGCAATTCATTATTCATACCTTGCAATATTTTTGATTCGCAGGAGTCCACTAAGCCTTAATTGCTTCAGGTTGAATATCTTCCAGAAACAGATTCCGTCGTATTCCTTTTTTCAAAAATATCTTATTTTATATTATTTTCAGACAAACACCAGTGAATCAAATCAATGTGGTGAAGAAACATTAACATTTTGGGGAAGCCTTAGTCCGGTTTATTCTCCTGAAAGAAAATTAATCTATAAGAATGAGCGATATGCACAATGCCACCATGCCGATGATGTTGTGAATCTTAAAACTATGCTTCAATGTCGAAAACATGCAAATGGCATCGAAGCTAATCGTTTGACGAAGTAATGACTAGAGTAAAAATGAACTTTGACGACCAGCAATTTTGTTTTGTTCAGTTCATGTTGCCAAAACAAACATTACACATACCACGAAGGGTCCTACAATGTTTTCCAAGACTTATAAATACATGCAACGGGTCAGATTCCATTGCATCACCGGAATTAGTAAATATCTGTGAAAAGGGTCCAAACATGCCTGTTATGTCCGCAGATTATCCTCGTGTTATTTGGTACAGAAATTTGTTTTGTCAGTCCTGCCATAGAGATCAAAAGTTTTGTGAACATCCAAAACATGCATTCATGTCCTATGGCAAACACTACAACACAGTCGGGCATGCAGGTTCTTTTACAGTGATGATAGCGGGCAAAACATCTAACGAGATGAGCATGCCAGTCGGTGCTAGACGCGTCTTTTTAAGACGTGTGTGCACATTATGGGGCATCGACAACGTATGTATTATTATGATGACGATTTTATGGTATATGTTTGCAAGAGTTTTCAGTCCAAGCTTCTGCTTCTTAAATTGCTGGGACAATCTACCGTTTCTAGGCGCTTCCCCATGCGACTTAATTTTAAGTATCTATATATTTACTGCGACGTGATATGTAAATAACATTGTTTTTAATTAACTATTTCAATATTCATACAAAACACCTTTCCGCCATTAAAGTTTATTACTTGTGTCTAAACATTTATGTTTTATATAAAATGTCTGCGTACAAAATACGCGATATACCTATTCAGTGAAATTGATGTTTTACACCAAAACTATGACAACCTTTTTAATGTTGTTACATTGCATGAACAAGAGTACATATTGCTGAACAAATTAGACAAAACATATGATCATTAACATATTGTTAACTTATAATATAATACTTGATTTTGCTTTCTCTTTAAAAGGATGTAATATGACCTTGTCTATTTTAGGTGTGTAGGCCTGTATTTTGTCCCACTACCCGATTAGTAAAGCCAGATGGAACTTGTGGACCTCCCTTTCTTGATCTTATAGTTTCAAAGTTCAAGATTCACCTTCACTTTATGCTGACTCCTAATATACATGAACATCTATTCTTAGATGTGATCAGAAAACTTGACGGCAGTGGGAAGCAGTTCCCAGTAAACTTTAATTCGCCATGGGCAGAGAACTGGACAGTTATTTCAGGAGTAACGTACTACGGTAAAAACGGAAGCGTGGACAACTTCATTTATATGTTGCTCAGAGGAAAAAACCGGAAGTCTTATGCTGAAATTGTGTCCGATACTGAACGTTTATTGAACATGCAGTGGCGTATTCGTGTTGATAACAAAGACTTTGTTGTAACACAAACGTTCAGCAGATTTTTCGATTTCGTTCCAATAACTGAGTCATCTGGTGCTGGATTTTCAGATGTTATCCCAGTTGATACTGCATCTGTTACACCGCATGAGAGTGCTATTATAAGCCAATATTCAGAGGAAATTAACGCTTTTTCGACTAATGTCCTTGGTGACATTAATGTTCAGCTTTCTAATTACTTCGTGCTATCAAGATTTGCGTTTTGTGAACAAATCGAGTTACTATCTGATGAGCTCTACGTATTTAGAAACAGATATATACTGTTTGTTAATTCTTCTGGGCGGATTCTGTTCTCAAATGAATTTAACACATATGTTGATCCAAACACAAAAGATACTGTTTATAGAATATGTCTTGAGAAGCCGATGATTTCTGGCTCGACGAAAAGTGTTTGTACCGATTGCAGCTACTTGATTCTCTTGTATTTATCAATTTCATTGTGTTTGGAGCGTCCTTCCTTGCTCACTGATTCTGTTGAAAAAAAAATCGTTAGATTCTTACTGTTGTTCATGTTTTCAAAGAATGTTATTCAGGAATTTTTAAAGAATATATCCAAAAACGTAGTTTCGAAATGTGAATTGTAAGGTGTTTAAAAAAGACAAATTTTCGTTATTTTTCCGAAACAAATGTCATATTTTACATTTTGATCGTCATGTTTGCGTTTTTGACTTTTCATTTTCTTTAAGTGAACATGATTTAATTGTATTTTAATAGAATCTTTATCTTAAAGGAATACAACTGATGTATCAATAAAAGTGTTCAGCTTTGAATTCATGTTGAAGTCCATCAAAAAGAGATGACGTTTGTGATAACAAGACAAATGAATAACGGGAAACACTTTATAAGCACGGGTAAGTTATAAGAAACACCTCTGGAAATCTACGAACATTAATTCAAAAGTAATTGAAAAAGTTATCGTATTAAAAATCATCAAATAAAAACTTATAAACAAATTTGCAATTTTAAGCTCTCAAAATTGATGCATTGAAATATATCTTTCGACAAATCATATCCATAACAAGAGCTTTATTAATGCACTAGAGTATTTGGTCATTTACAAAACAAATTATAATCAAGAGCAATTTGAAACAAACTCAAGCATAAGCCGTTTCACTCATGTAAAACAGAACATAACCATTTACTTTCTGAGTTCGATGAACACTTGTTTGGTGTCCTAATTGTTTTATAGTTCCGGTGCAGACATTTTCCTTAAGGTATGCGAAATGTGTATAGCTCTATGACGTTTCTATGATGAAAACTTAATATTTGTTACTACTGTTTAACTCGCATAGCATAATAAAGGGCAGTGTGTGTGTCCCGTTAGTGACGCCTTGTCAGAAATGTGATATATTGTACAATTTAAGGGAAGACTATATTCAATTTACTAAACTCTATTGATTTATGAAAAAAGGTTCATGTGCTGAATAATACACTCTGTTTCACTAGGTATGACTTGTGAGCGTTTGAAAGTTTTGACTCGTTAGTTGCCTTTTTAAAACAAAATACTCTAAAATGTATCTGGCCGATCACATTTGCAATAATTAGCCTGAATGGATTTTTTATTCTTGTTTAAAACATTGCCAAAAGAAAGATGGTTCTAATGGCATGTGTTTTCAGTACCATTTATCTAAATAAATAGTAAAATTTGGAATTTATAAAGGCCTACCCTTTTGTCAGAGGTTTGTAAATATTTCTTAAATGAAAAACAATCATTTTAATTTGTATGTTGTTGTTGTTTTTTGGATAATAAAAAGTGCGTGTTTTCATGACGTTTTCACCTTATAAATGACAATAAAAAGAGGCTACAAATGATTTAATTTCTCACACTCTTCTCGATCTCTCGTTTTTATTTCATAGCTTTTAGTTTAATGCTATCGAGATAAACACGTTATTGAATGAAAATTTATATGAAAAACTACAGCTCAGTAGAATTTTATTTAGAAATAAACCCGGTTTAATGGCACAGGGTAAACGCCAAAGACATAAAACACAAAACAAAAAGTCACAAACAAAACACCTTCAACGAATCTAATGTTAATAAACAATTGTGAATAGCGTAATGTACGTCTTTGCTTTGCCCTTGTAAGCATCGAGAGTAGTGTGATACTTTTCTCTAATAGGTATTAAGATTAAGTTGATTTATGCGATTCGGCCTTTAACGAATTAAAAATTGCTCAGACTTTGTTGGAGACAAACTTGTTCTTTAAAAGCAGATTATGGGACTACTGAGTTTAGTTGACTAGTATTTTCAAAACAATTCCGGTTGAGGTTGGTACAGAAGTAGCGTCGAACACCTGTGCAATAGTTCTGTATATTACCAAATAGGAGGTATTATTTATGTCATTTACATTTTAATATTTTCACAGCTGTTATTATTCTGCAGATTACCACAAACCTTGCTCCTACAATCATATGCAGCTAGATTTAGTAAATTCTACGAATTCCCGGGAGATAAAAGAGATATTGTTAGCTTGATTAAAACCATATGACGACCAGTCGGCTCGCCACTTACTTAATATAAAATAATAAGGAGATAAGATTATGGGCTCTAGGCAAGGTTTGGAACGTGCCAAGATCATTTAGCAATACAAATATACATAGTTTTCAGTTCGACCACTGGTTGTTGAGAATTATGTTCGGAACCAAAGTTTTAAAAACAAGTCTAGGAATTCACCTCAAATATTTCAAGTCAATTCCAAAATATGATTTCTTTTTAATAAAACAAACATCCAACAGCACTTAAAATCTCGAGTACGTAGCCACATTATGTAACGCAACGTGGTCGTTCACGCTGAAATCAGTAAATTTTTGTGTTATAACTTCTCATATATCTGTAAAACAATGATTTGAGATAATTATCAGAAACATATATTGTCATTTTTTTCTGATTTCGCTGAAAAAAAATGCGATCATTATTTCGTTGCGTCATTGAAATAAAGAATACATTGATAATATGGTTATAATTTACATCATATATCAGTGTTAAGCTGAAAAAGAAAAATCAGAATAAATTGTATTTATGTATAGGTCTACGCCGTACGTACTAACAGGAAGATTGTTTTGCTTAGTTTGGTCGAAAACATAATAATCTCTTATTTCTACCAAATATGACTGGCTGTGTACTTTTATGGAGTT
Organism: Mya arenaria; assembly: GCF_026914265.1. NCBI lineage: Eukaryota > Metazoa > Mollusca > Bivalvia > Myida > Myidae > Mya > Mya arenaria. The sequence goes on from NC_069131.1 coordinate 23,280,829, forward strand.
GTCTAACCTTTTGGTAAATTTTATTCATGTTTATTATAAGCAGTAGTCATCGAAATAACTTCCTAAATCGTTCATTACTTAACTGTCATCACTACAATGAACATAAACAAGAACGGTATGCTTTGAGCTAGATGTTCACATGTCTTTGTTTATAATTAAACAGTAATTCATACACGAGCATTTACTGAAATATAACAAAATCAAACAATGGTGCGATAGTTAAAGGCAAAAAAGGGTTTTAAAACAAACTTCCATGTTCATTTAACAAGCTGTCAGAGAATATTATTCAATTGAAAGCCAGAACCATTTTGGATAAAAATATGGACTCTTCTGAAGGGCGAGAACCAAGAGTACGGCGTTCTGAAGTACTACGAGGATTGACGCATCGTCAAACAGGCGAAACGGAAAATACACCGGAAATAGCTGAACCAAAGGAGAACACACAAGGGGATGAGCTGCTTGTTTTACAAACGTCACCAGATCCGTGCTGTACTAGGGAAACCTATTGGGCAACCTGTTAGTATACAAACAGTCAAGTGACCGTCCGGAATACAATCAAACGCGGTGATGACCAATAGTAATTAGGGGTTGGTGGGTTGAAATACAGGCAGTTTCAAATTATGGAATTTTGGGCAATTTGTGGAATTATGAACAATTACTTCAAGCATAGTCACAACACATGTTTTATTATAGTAGCTATAAACTATGGTAAACAAGTTTCTTTGAAAAGAATGTGCTTTCAGTTCTAGCAAAACCGTTGCTTTAGCTCAATTGACTCCAAATTCACCACAAGTGTGCTAGCACTCATAGGGCTCAATATATGCACTGACTCACTTAAGCACGAAGGCTAGCGTCACTAATTAAATATCGTTCATGAGTGTGTCACAGTATTAAATCACTCAGGTAAGACAGTCAGTGAATTTTGTTATCTGACAAATTTCATTCAGCTGGTAGAACAACTCGCTAGCAAGCAGGGAGTATTTTAGTTATACGGGAGCCAGTTATCTCATTTGATAAAGCACGCAACTTGAAAGCAGATAGTCTTCAGTCCAACCCCCGTACTAGCAACACTCTTTTCGGAATGGAATTGAAAAATATAATGTAGTTCGATACAAACCAGTTCCCCAATTCCATCCGTTAATCTTACGGTTATCTTTCGTCTGCTCTGAATATGATGAATTATATTGTTAGCTCCCACCCCGGGTAACCCAACTCGTCGTTTAAAAGCTTCAAGAGTGTCTTCAACTTTCTTAGGTTCGTGCTATGGTTGTTATGATGCTTTTGTTAATTAATGGCAAAGGACTTTATTGCTACTATATCAGTTTACAATTTACTGACAAATCAATATAACGGTCTGTTTATAAATCGATTACTTTACTGTTGAATGCACATAACCTTATTTCGATGTTTAGTTACAATTGCAGTTTAGAGTTCCAGTGTTGTTATCACAAATATCGATTGAAATAAAATGAAATATGTGCGTTCTTTTGATTTTCGTTAATCAATTCGAATATCAGAACGGTAACTACTAGGATTTTTTTATAAATTTGCGTGCGGATAAAAAACGATATTTCAATATATAATTGCTTTTTATTAAACGCTGTTCTTAACAATGCTGTACAACAACAACAATTTCCTTCATTGCATATACGGTTAAAACTACACCCCTGTGAAATAAAACATTCACACTTTGCGCTCGTATATAAATTAAATAGCTCGAAAAGTGGAAGTGCAGTGTACTGTTCCTGCTACATTCATTTAAAAATTCAAAATTAAATTAAATATCATTTTTACAACTATCTCAAATCTAAAATCTTTAAATATAGCGAAACATTTTCTTCAAAGAAAAACATTTGTTATTCCTGTATATGACAAGAACAAATGAAACATTTAAATGAAACGATATACGTCGAGATAAAGATACAACACAAAGACAAAAATTCAAAGGTGAACAAGTGATTATGTCGTGATGTTTAAAGTGACTACCTGATATATCTACTCAAAATGAACTAATTGAACAACATTAATCGAAACAAAACGACAATCAGGAAGACATTTTCTTTCAGGAAGTAAAAATAAGACTGATTGTCTAACTTCAATGTAAATCCATGTATATTTCACAATGAGCTGTGAGTTATTTGCCTTCTATCAGTTAGCGAATTAATAACGTATTGATAATATCTGATTTTAATTAATGAAAGAGTAAATAAAACAGTCTCTGTATATACTAGATTATTTTCTTTGTATTTTCGGCGCCAAATTTTACATAGCACTGTACATTAGCTATGTTTCTTCAACATACACTGCTGGCTCATCCCTCGTAAACATGCGGATGCTCGAGTATAATGTTTTAAAGACAACCCTGTAGGTATCAATCCCACAATAGGAAAACACTTCACATTTTGGTAAAAGTCTTACCCTGAAAACACATATCGGAAAGTTTTTTTGATGTGATAACGACTCTCACAATCAATATGGAATTCATATGCTTGCTTACGATTTGATGCTGTTGTCTTGTATACATGTATAATTTACGATGGTTACAACATTTTACAAACGTACATTAAAATGTGAATACTGCTATTGATATGTTTATACTATTTAAGAAAAATGTGTGCCTAAATATCGTTCCTGGGTAAAACTCGATTTTGTTTGCAGCCTTATTACTTTCTTCTCATCACAATTGCTGCCATCCCTATTGAAAATGATGTACGTCCATGTAAATTCTATCAAATCTATCTATGACAATGGTCCGCCACTAACATTTTCCTGAGAAAAAAGTGCTTAAATAAGAAATATTCAGACCATCCCCAATTTAAATTCAGTTTAAAATCCGTACAAAACGCGCGAGTTTTTATAAAATATATCATTTTGGACATGGAAATGTTATGTTACCTTCCAATTTTGATGTCAAACATGATAGATGTATTGCCAGATATGTTATACGGTTTCAATTATTTTAAATTTGTATTGAGTTTATTGAAAGAAATCTTGATTGGCTTTAAACTAACGTACGGTTACATACGAATGAAAGTCACAGTGCATGCAAACTGAACACTTATATATCATTTCAACGTAAAAAATGAATATGCAATTCACCCTAATTTACGGCATTTTGATTACCCGAACCCCCGGGTAGGCACACACAACGGATGTAGACACACTGCTTTTGTTGTTGCCTACATCCCCTCCATTTAACTACAGAAACACATTAATAGCACGGGGCTATTTTAGTAAAACAGTTGTCTTGACATAAAGATGTATCATATAAATATTTCTTACGTATGTCATGTTGCCATTTTCCCTTTCAGAGACGTTTGAATAATCAGTTGTTTTATTCATCCTGTGATCATCTCTTTCTTGAAGAGTCTCATACTGAAGATCGTTGAGTTCAATCCCACAAAGATTAGTGTCATAATCTATTCGGACTAAAACGAAAAAAAACAACATAATATCTATACCAGTCAGATGCATATATAATTTTATATTTACCATTTGATATAAGCCAATGTAAGAATTGTAAAAGAAAAGTGTTTAAGCACATGCATTGACAATATATGGCGATAGTGCATCAATGATATTTTAATATTGACTATGAGTTCGTTCTATTATTACTATGTTATCGCAGTTTAATAACTTGCCATAATGAAGTAAATCATTGTGTTCCGTGTTTGACCTTCGCCTGAAATGCATCATTGGAAAATTAGTTCTTACTCAAAGTGAAATAAGTGCCCTTTACAACAAGACATGCAGTAGTGTCATCACAATAATGTATTTCCTTCACCAGTCCATTGATATATATAACACGATTTTCTTTTTGTGTATCATGTGATATTGTCACATAGTTTGTAGTTGGTAATACCCAATGCATACGTTTCACAAATAATTCTGTATTAGTTTTACCCTAGCCAATGTTTATCTATATCTTCAATTCAGTGCTACTATTTATAATCCATTAATTATACAAATCGAACCTTTTACGAAGCAACCACATTACAGCCATTGTTATGATTATGAGCCCAAGAATTCCACCACCGAGTCCCCCTCCAAGTGCTGCTGACAATGTTGCCGGCTCCTCATCTGTATTGTAAACGCATGTATTTTACTAATGTTCTAGCTCTTCTGAATAAGTTATGAAGACTTAATTTGTCAAAGAAAGTTCATTTTTACCAAGACACTAAACCGTATTATAAGCCATACTAGTGATTATTATATTTTCATTTGACTAATGTTAGAGGTATGAACGCTATTTTCAAAATAGTTGCGCTGCAAATCATGACTATATATTTTTATCGGTAAATGACACATTGACAATCACTACTAACATTATGTAGTTGATGTTTCAGATGTACATTCATAGACAAAACCCAGATATAACATTTTACTGTTTACTAAGTTTTAAATGAGTTTGAATGTATATTGCATTCGAACCAACCACATGATCGTATGGACATTATATTGATGTTTACTAAGTTTTAAATGAGTTTGAATGTATATTGCATTCGAACCAACCACATGATCGTATGGACATTATATTGAAGTAATGACGGGTCAAATGAGTTCAAATATATATGCGCATACTATGTTCAGAGAAGGTGGCTAGTATATTAAACTATGCATTATTTGAAATGAAAACCATACGCATTTGTGATCAACAGTAAAAAAAACAACCAAAAACATGTATATAAAGCAAAAATGTCAATTATCTTCGGGCAAGTTGTCCTTGCACTGTACAGCATGTGTTTAATTACCTATTATCCGAATTACGTGTAATTCAAACCAGTCAATTAGAGATAGTTTGTATAAATACAGCCTGTTTTACCTTGTGGGCAAAGTTTTTCCGTGTATCCAGTTCGGCAGCCGTATAAACACAATCCCATCTTTTCAGAACAACTTGTTTGGTTGTCTTTTCGTAAACAATAATCACCACATTTGTTTTCACATTGCTTGCCGAATGTATTTACAATGCATCCATTTATACAACTTCCATTTACTTCGCACACTGACGATTTACATGTATAGCTGCATTCCTGTCTACAGTCAGGTCCATATCTTGTTTTGTTCTTGCATTGTAAACACGATCCATCTGTTTGATTGCGAGCAAAGCATGCGGCATCACACTCTGTGTCACAGGTTCTGTTCCAGTTTCCATCATAGCATCCTTGAATACATCTTCCCGAAGAGGAATCACAGTTATTGGCGACGGATTTTGAATTGCAAGTTTCACATTGTCCGTTATTGTGAGGAAAATATGCAGGTTTACATTCGGAACATAGACCGTTTTTATCACATGATCGGCAGGACTCCTGGCAAATGTTTTTACAGTGTTCTCCGAAATACCCAAGTTTGCATGTTACACAAACTCCGTCCTCTTGCTTGCAATTATTCCCCTTGCATCCATATGGACAAGATGTTTCACATGATAGCCCATAGTATCCGACATGACATGAAAAACATTCCAGCTCGTGTTCGCATGCATAACACTATTTAGGGCAGATTTTCTCACACGTCGGACCGTACGTGCCCGGAACACAATCACGATAGTATCCTGATGATAATGATGTTGCAACAAAGTTATTACTTTTGTATTCACAATATCCTGATGTTATATTACACATGTCATTTCTGCAGCCTTTCCCACAACTGAATTGGCAGTTATAACCATAACGTCCAGGTAAACAAAGCTGACACTCATATTTCCCAGTGCATTCTTTACAGTTACTATTACATGTATCATTGCAATTTTTTCCAAAGTATTTATTGGCACATGTGTCACATTTATCTCCTGTCCACCCAAATGTGCATGTGCAAGATTCATCAGATTGTGAACATTTATCAGAGCATCCAGAGGGACATGTCTGTTCACAGTCGTTACCAAAGTATCCCGCGACACACTGGTCACACATCTCCCCGATAAAATATGCATTACACTGGCATGAAGCTGTTGATGTATTACACTGACCATGAACACAGTGTTCGTTACACTGATACTGACATACATTGCCAAATCGACCTTCCGTACAAGAAGTGCAGTTTGTAGAGCTAATGCAAGATTTGCAATTAGAAGGGCATTGTGAACACACTTCCTGTTTAAGGAAATAACCATCAATACAACCAGTGCATTCACTGTTTCTATAACAACTTACACAAAAGTATCCACAGTAGTTCTCGCATATGGTGCCGTAAAAGCCCATGTCACACGCTGTACAGCCAGTCCATATGTTGCATGTTTTACACCGATGTCCACATTCCCTGTTGCAATCTTCTCCCCAATATCCATCAATGCAAGAATTGCATTGACCACTCCACCTGTGACAATCTGCACAGTTAAATCCACATTTTTCATAACACGTGTCACCCCAATATCCATTTAGGCACCCATTCATGCAGTACGCACTGTTTTTACTGCATTTGATCTCTTGTCCGGAAGCGCAGCAACCACAGTTTTGACACTCAGTTTGTGCCAATGTAACTAGGATATAAGATAACAAAACTTGTAACAACACTCCTTCCATTAATCTTGTGAAATAAAAATGAATGGGCTGTATTATGACTTTATGCGTGCTGGATGAATAATTGCGCCAATTTGTCGCAAAATTCGACCCTCCTTTCATTAGAACACTCTGTGATAAGTGGTTGAATGCTATCTAAGGTGCAGACACTGGATAAACCTGCCTATGCTAATTCAACGGTTAATTCCATTGAATGACGTAGGCGACATGGTTGATTATCGTATCAGATCGATATCTGGCAAAATATGGTGACGTTTGGATATATATACGCTTTAAATGTTATTTAAACCGATTTTATATTATGTCTATAGGTATAGGTAATCAAATAATGAGTGACTCGACAGATGTGCATTGCTTAACAAAAGAAACTTCTGAAATTTACATTTTACTGACCGTTCCTGTGCGGTACCTATCAATCCTTGATAAACATACCTAGTTTTTTATATATATAGTTTGTATGCACTGTGCTGCTTTTGGGGTTTTGTGCTGTTCTTCCAAGTTTCTTGTTTGTGTTTTTGTTGTTCTTTGTGTTCTAGGTCTTTAGCGTTTACCCTTTGCCATTAGATCCGGTTTATGTTCAAACTTTTTGCTAATGAGCTTGTTTCTCTAGTTTTTCACATAAGTATTCTAAAGCTATCAATCCGACTATAACCTTTTTTAGGTAATTACTATAATTAAAAGAGTGATTCCTCTAAAGCAACTAAAGCATTATGACTGGTAAAAAACTATCTAACATATTAATAGCACATGCATTCTGATCAGAGTTGGTGATGATCGGACAAAGGCGTCGAAAGTTATTGATCGGACTAAAATAACTTTAAATTATTTCTGAATATTAAATAGAGACAACTCATGTGTGACTCAGGAAGTAAGGCTAGTATTCGAATTGGTCAAGATATTATAACTACGCATTCTGTTTTAATTCCCCGATGATTGGACAAAAACTTCGAAAGCTTTGATCTTACAGCATAGTGGACGCACTACCCGTCCGCCAGCTGCTTTGCAGCAAGTCAGCTGTACAATATGTCCCGTTTTATTAACTGGCGTATACAAACGAGTTATTAAGTTTATAACATGTATATTTCAAATAGTATTGCTACTCTATAGGTTTCGTATTGATGATCTTTATATAGTTTTTTATTACCGATTTAATGCTATGAGTAAACATAGTCACATTATGCGTGAACAAAAATAATTTGATAAATCATGTCATAGATACTGCAGTATTTAAAAAGAGATAATATAACACTGTGCCAAAAAACATGTTGATAAAACATATAATACATTATGCAAAATTTAAACTACAGACCCTAATTTACCGAAACTTCTTAAGTCCCTTATAGCAGGATTAAGCTAAGCTCACTATTTTTGGTTTACAAAAATATGTATAAGATTTACTTCTTTCAGTTTTTTTTATACTTAAGATAGGAATTATCTTTATGATAATCACAATAAGCCATGTTTCATCTATCATAATTCAAGCATGTAATTTGGCTTATTGAAATAAGCTACTTAAGCTTGTTAAGCTTAAGAAGTTCCGAGAAATTTGGCCAGAAGATTAAGCTTAATTTACTATGTATAAACTAATTGTAGTGATCAGTATGTATTAACCCGCTTATAGTATACATGCAAACATAAATATGCGGGAAGAAAAACGCATCTTAATTTAATAAAATCCAATTTAAAGTAATGAAACAGATAAATAAGAAAATACTTGCCTTGAAGTTGAACAAATATCAGACAAAGAGACACCACAGTATAGTAAATCCCCATGATGAAGATATTAATTAAATACAGTTACACCACGTTCTTTTTAATATTTTCACTTGAATTCCAACCCTTCTTTTATTCAGCATATGGAATATTAACTGCAAAACCGTACTGCATTCTTCTTGAACGCAATTAGATTTTAAGAATAGTTTAAAACATAAAACTTCACATTCATAAGTGCGGATAAATACGGAAATAAAATAAGGTAGGACTGCTGTTCATTGTATTGGATACATACAACGAAAGCATGTTTAGTATATACATGTAAACTTTGAAATTAAATGTTTAAGTAAACCTCTTGTATCTAGAAACACCAAAACAAAATCTTATAAACGAACAGAAATCAACATCAAAGTTAACATTACACATTCCAAAATTTTGATAATGCCATGTATACGGTTTCTCCATTCGCTTAAGCATAATGTTGAGTACAATCTGATAGTATATGTTTACGTTGCAACATCACATAAAAGTATGCAAATGAAATAATTGTGTTAAAGGAAAGATGACAGGCATACCTTATTTATATCACAAGTATATGTATACATAGGACTTTTAGGACGATAATTCATCCTTATACTATAACTTGCGATCAAACTCCAAACAGCATAACATCCCTTTGATGAACATGCAATCAACGCGTTTAATTTCAAATATATTATTTAATTACATATTAAACATTCAAAACTTTAAATATGAAATATAAAATGATTTCCTCGTTTGTTTGTTACATATTAGATACGTTGTGTCCATAAAATAAGATAAAAGGTAAACTCACTTTTCACGTCTTATCCGAGCCGGTTTGACGTAGAACACACGTTTAACATGTTTAATTTGTGAATTTTGCAATGGGTGACGTTGGCAACCTCTTAAAGTTATAGCAGAGGGATAAAATATGCCGCAATTTAATTATGTTTTGCAAAATACAATTTTGTGAAATTTAGGACAAAATGTCAATAAAAACTTTTTACAAAGTTGACATTTAACATGGTATTGTAGTAAGGGACTCCCTCAAGATTTAAAGTGTAGACAGTGAAATGTTGACAACAAAAACAGTGTTTTGAAATCAATGGTGTATGTCATCACAATTTGACATGTTCATATTAATTTTCAAAGTTTTCATTTTTACGAGAATCTGTTATAACGAAATCGAACTTTCTTTGCGAATACAAATTGTGTTTAAGTGAAAATGGTTAAATCTGCTGTGTCACAGCAAATATAATTGATATCCTTATTATTAACCGCGCGTCCCTCAGTTTCAGGTTCAAATTGTTTGTGATTATAATATCTGTGTTACTAGTTTAAAAGACAAAAACGGAACCATGTTGGTCATAAAATAATTATTTATACGGTTGGTGTATGTTGTAGTATTAATTCATTGCTTATATGTTGTCATGCAATTGTTAATCATTGTATCATTCATTGCATTGAAAGTGGGGAAATCAGCCATTTTCAATCATTGACTATGTAATTATTTTCAAATGGTAGTCTAAATTTAAGATTCGGGCAGAAATAAGATTTTGTCAGAAAGTATCTTGTATTTGGAGTTGGAACCGGACCATACAAAGATATGTATTAACCTTGAGTACCGACATTTAAAAAAATAATCGGTATGGCTATCTGCTACTATATAATATTAATATCCCAGAGTTTACGACATCGGAAAATCGACATGTAACAAACACAACGGAGATAATCTGGTATTTAATTTATTGAATACATTTTAGAACTTTGATAAAATACATAAATTCCATTTTCACGAATTTATGCCATTCCCCGATTCGCCAATTATTTTCGAATTGCTTATCATTTAAAGGTAAAACAATACAGTTGACCGTTCATTACCTGACAATAGATATTGAACTCATAAAATATATTACCAGCTTTTAGAGGCCATATAATTGATATTTAATTAGTTTGCGAATATGTGTCAATATTTAAACAACGCTTGTGACCCTGATGGTAGAGTTCAAAATTAATATAGTACGGTTTGTTTTAGTTTTAAAGGAAATAAGTACGCAATAAACGCATCAAGTCAGCAAACAATATTTAACAGAAACGAAAATAGCATTACAAAAGGTTTTATGTCGTAATAGAAATACTTGATATACCTAATGCTTGATTGCATGTACGTTTGATAGAAATAATACTATAACATAAATTAAACAGGAAATAAAAACACATAATACATCTCATAAATATTAAGCAAAGGTACTCACATTCAGTCACAGGCACAGAAAGTGAATTATATTGAAAGAAAGCCATAAGAATTTTGGAAAATATTTCGACAGACACCATAAAACGATGATAGCGAAAATAATATTAGTATGGATATTTTTTGGAGCATTTTTTCTAACAATTTCGATAATTGAAGAAAATTAGCAAATACAAAGTTGTGTTGAAATTGCGAATGACGGACTGAGAATACGTCGACCTTTGCTCGACCATTTACAAAGAAGGAAATAAGAAAACGTCAAACTAACACGGACAAAATACCTGCTTTTTCACGGTATTTTAAAAGAATATCTCAGGGAAGGGCTAATTCTCATAGTGTACATTCTTATGCTACCACACTTCTTCTTTGCGATAATCAGTACAAGACATTTCACAATTGGACAATGGTTTAGATTTGTGTAATATTCACAACGTTATAGACGTGCTGGTTGGTACTTTTAAAAATCTAGTCCTCTAGACATTTGGACCTGCAATATTACAATTTTTTTCTGTGTTTGTATTCTCTTTAAACAATATCAGAACATCATAACATTTATGCACAATTTATACTTTGATGCTGACTTCAATGAATTTAAACATTGTTTAAGCAATCATCGACACTTAAATCATTTGGCATTGAAAACATGTCACTTCACCACAGGGCTCATTCATGAAACGAACCCAGGCGCCACTAAGTTGACGTGTGTTATATTGACGTTGTGTGGCTTCGAAAACACCCCAAATCTACCAATTATGAAATAATAGCCCTCAAATTTACCGAGGTCATATCTTAACAGTATGCAAGAGACTGAGACCAATGCACTAGTGAGAGGGAAGCAATGAGCACTCATGCATCATGACATTGAAAGCTACTAAAACGGCACAGTAAGTAAGTAAGCCTTTGAAGCACTGCTATTAAAGAACGAACTAAAACCGCTGTTGTAAAAACAACCTGGCATAAAATGATGCACTGTAATGAAACGGAAGGCCTATATTGTGCCACATTAGGGACTGAGGACATTTCACGGGCACCTGCAGGTTATCTCAAGGTGTATAATGGAAATGACGCTCAACTGTAAAGGAATCGACTGCTACTGACTCACATTTGTACGGAAAAACGGGAACGGAAAGCGCATAAGAACATCAGAACATAACAGAATGACTCTAATATGCCACTGTGGAGAACAGCATACAAACAAAATACCGTTAATATGTTTATATACAACCGAACTGAAGGCCTACCAACAAACAACTGTAATATTACCGCTGATCGCTTACATCACCGAAGTTCAGCCATATGTTTCTTACCTATCACTGTAATGCAACAGAAGGCTTCGTACTCGATACTGAAAGAATAAAGGCCACAAATACACCAATGGATTGGGATTGATTATCTCTTGCTTACTCGCCTCTGACAGGAAAATGTAGGCCACAATCACCCTCGAACCAAGCCATTGAATGTAATCATAGGCAACTAACGAGACACAGTAACGGCCCTTACAGTCATATGGCAATCTAAGGACCGTCAGCTCAGAAATACAAATATGGGACTCCATCCGCATTAGGTCCATCCACCTGCAAAGGTGTATAATGTAATATGACCCTGTAGTGCTGTGTATCAATTTCTATACCACAACGAACAGTTGGTTTTGTTAATGTATACTTTTACTACTGAACCTTTTATCTAAAAGATATTATACCGATCACTCTAATTGTTTACAGTTATTGCCTGCAAGTTCTGCTAACGTCGCCGATGCTGACGAATGGCCGTATGTGTTCGTTTGTTTTCGTTCTTGTAGCATTTTGTGAATTGCTCTCAAAGGTCCGCGCAAAAGAATATTGTGGGAAAGTATTCAACCAATATCAAAGCTCATATGTTTGTTACCTATTCTTGTGTTCGGATGAATATTTCTTTCATGCTTTACGATGAAATATGGGGATTTAACAGTGAAATAACAACAGTGAAAATATCAATTTGATATTTTCACTGCAAAATAAGGAGTAAAAATATCAACTTTCAGAACTACTTTTAAATTCCTTTGTTGTTACATGTACTTGCCTTGATCAAAACAGAACACTGGACTTCAGTAAATTATGTCATAAAAGGTTAAAAAAAATAAGAAATATTTTATAAAGTTAAATAAATAATTGGAAAATAACAACTTACCGTTTATTACCGGTTATCCAGTTTATCAAACATTTTACTGATCTTTGAAGCTGAATGTTCGAACATTTGCTTTCATACCAAACAAATTACAGACAAAAACATCTGTTCGAACATAAATAACATTTTATATCATCGTTCAAATGTATATTGATCTGTTAACCGTTGGAGAATTCACACAACAATTAACAGATAGATCCGATATTTTTTACCCCACCCACACCTCAAAATGTGTCAACAAACTAGCGTGACATTTACTCTTTATCTAGAAAACAAACATTTCAAAGCGAAACAGATTGGTCTCTGACAGTAAGATGACTGAATATTAACTTACTATAAAAAACACGCGTACATGCAGTCTTAAACTAAGAAGAATGGTTAAAATCCAATGAGTATCCACATTTGTTTTGCTAACACATTTGACCTTCCAAATTTTCATTCTTTAAATCGCGGCGTAGTAATTTGGTTATGTATTCATGCCCATCTTAAAAAAAGAATGTTTTCATTATTTTTTGGAATATATGTGCGCTAAATACTTCATTATTTACTGTTCATAAAGCTTTGCAATAAAAAAACGAGCGAATATTAAGCTATAAGAATGAATAGCAGAGAACTATTTCTCAGCAAACCGAAAGTAGAAAAGTTGACAGCTATAATTATGCATGAGGGGCGCCCCACGGGTAGCGGCGTAAAGTCCACCCTTTTCACAAAAGGGGGTTGTTCATAAATAAATAAAAACAACAAAATAACTCCGAAAATAAGCATAAAAGAAACAGAAAATTTGTTTATTTCAGTGTAAGATCGTATTTAATTTCACTCGTGATCATAAAAAAACTACATTTTCTATGACACTCGTGAAATAAAATACGATCTTACACTGAAATAAACAAATATCCTCTATTTATTTGCCGGTCTTCTTCTTCTTCTTCTTATATTAACATAGCTTCGATTCATTGCAAGCACTATGTGGTACGTACCCGTACTACAATTACCATTTATTTAAATTACTACATCTATAACAAAGTTTGTTTAATCATGGTGGTGAGTTTGATTTGTTTATGTTAAGGCTTTACGTTATAATGATTTTCCTTCGCCATGATACTATATTCTTTCAAGTTTTTCGATAAAACATAAAAAATAACAATAGTGAAATATCAATTTGATATTTTCACTGCAAAATAAGGAGTAAAAATATAATCTTTTAGAACTACTTTTAAAATCCAAAGTAGTTACTTCCCCTTGATCAAATTAAACACTGCATTTTGAACTAGAAAATGTTTGCAAATAAAATATTTAAAATTTAAGAAATGTTACATAATATATGAATGCATATATATATGGAAATTAACACCTTACTGTATTTGAAAAAATGGTTAATAATCAATGAGCATTCATTCAATGAACATCCCAGCATTCAAATGATGCAAATTGCAGTAGTGTATGCAATGGATGAGAACACACTGATGACAGAATGACTCAGCTGGATAAAGTTGGATTTGTGTACACAGCTTGATCTTGAATGAAAAGATTGAGCTACGAATGGATGATGCATTGATTACAATAATACAATGGTACAACGATGGTAACTGTAACAGTCAGTTTATAAGTGACAGAGAGGTTATAGATGTGGATGATAACATTGTTTATGATGATGATGCTGATGCTGATGCTGATGCTGCTGCTGCTCTGCTGCTGCTGCTGCTGCTGCTGCTGCTGCTGCTGCTGCTGCTGCTGCTGCTGATGATGATGATGATGATGATGATGATTTAAAGACCAGTAATGTTAACATGACACGATTCAAACGAGAACAAATATACTAAGCCGCCTGTGATAAACGTTAATTCGTTCATTTATTTTAATTTTAATTTGTCGTGTAAATATATTCATCTCTGTTTGAATATTAAAGCATAACATATCAATTTTTCTATAATATCGCATTTGTTACCAATTTTCATTGTTGGATAATGGTGTCTGATAAATTGCAAACAATGGAAAAGATGTTAGTAATAATTTCAGTTATATTTCATTGTCATAACCTATACAATATTGTTCTGTTTAAATAAATATCAAGTGATGGCTTGACAGATCTTCATGGTTTGATATCACAACAACGTGTCTTAAAGCGTATTTAGTACATTTTAAACCTGGCTCGCAAGCGCTGTGTTAAAACACTACAGTCGGAATGAATTGAATATGAAACACAGAAGATTTATGAACACTTAACTGACAAATAATTTCATTTTTATGAGACACGGACTAGCGTAAAACAAAACTTAATCGCAATGTATGCGTGTGTTATTATTTTCATACTTGTGCGAGGTAAGTTTTTCCTCGTATTACTAACCTTAAAAGCTCCAATTTATGTCAATATTTTTAAGACCATAAAACATTTGCTTTTATTTTGCATATCTTTTAACGCATTTATTCATGATTAAAAATGAATATAACTCAATACATTACATTTTCTCGGAAGATACAAGTTAGTCATTAACGGTTTATTGTGCCCTTACACATTTTGAAATGATAGTTGAAAAAATGAAACTGAACACAATATGATAAACAGATATAAATGTATAGACTATGTGTGATTAAAGTAGTCGTCGACATTGTCTTAAACTATTTCATAAGACCATTCATAATATTTTGAAGGTAATATTGAAATAAAGCATTATCTCTATATATAAATCAATAAAATCAAACTGATATGACGTCATACATCTGATGTATGTGCGTCCATATACATATAGTATAAGAGCCCTAGTCTGAAACCAACAACAAACATACGTGTTTATTTCTCCTGAGATCAATATCAAACAGTCCTTAGAGTATGAGTTTTAATGTGAAATTTAATCATAATACCATGCGGATATAGTTTATTCATTTGATAAATATATATCCAACAGTAACATGCATTTTATTGTGAAAACATGCTTTTATTTTCCACAGTTTTGCCTGTTTTTCATTCATTCAATGATACGGCACTCGTAAAGTGTTTTAGTTCCAATTAATACACGTGTAACTATATATAGTAACAATTTAACGTTGCCAGAAGAGTAATTATCGGCGTGCCTGGGCCATTATCATCAAAAGTGGTCATAGCCCAAGTGCTATTATCAGTCACGTGACCGATAATGGTCCTACGATCGCTCGCGCGTGCAACGTGACGTAATTTCGCGTTGTTCAAGATGACTGCTCGTGAGAGTAAACATGGGTGAACGTACGCTCGAAAATTTACCCAACATGCGACTTCAACTGGATTCTGCCATCGAGAATTCATTGTGGCACAAGCCAGGCAATTCATCGAAGGAAAGAGAAACAAGAATACGGCAAAAAACAACAAGAAGTGACATGGAAAAGGTGAACGACTTGTTGATCGAAGACGGTGAGATCAGCCAGATCAAAGACATTCAACTAAACGAGCTTGATAGTCTTCTGTCTAGATTCCTGTTCAGTGTCAAGAAGACCAAGCTTTCGCAGATGCGAAAGGCCCCGCTGCAACCAACTTCGAGCCATCTACCCTGCGTGGCATCTTGTCAAGTGTAAAGAGACACATATCTAAAAGGAGAGACGATCTCTTCACTTCCTCAGAGATTCAAGAGCTCTAAGTAATGGAAATTATTGGAGCCGGTAAGTTTGACCGTTTATTGGTTGTTTACATATCACTTAGCAACATAGACAGGTGAGACAACTAAAATATAACGAGAACGATATAAGCCGGTCCCCGGTATTCAAAAAAGCCACACTTTATAACATTAGTGGCGCGGTAATAATGAATACTAAATGACTCAATTCATGGAATTCATGTCTGTTTTCTATATTTCTTTTACTAAATATAAATTTTATAAACATTTATTACTAGAAAAGTGGAAAAAAAGAAATCGAGCAAGATGCATTAAGAGTGTGTTCACAGAACAGTATATTGTTAAACAGTCGAGTACATTATACAATATGGTAATCAAGCATATTTTAACTGTGTGATTGTTTCAAATGGTATAATTTTCCAATCATTTACTACCGATTTCTCTCAATACCATGTGGCTTAACAACACCATGCATCTTGGATTGAAAGAAAGACAGGAGCACCTAACCATGTTGTTAGAGGACTTGGATTGAAGCCAGACCTCCAATGGTATGAGTTACTTGGGCTTCACGGAGAGGGAGACAAACACAAGAAACGGAGTTGCAGGCGACCACATGCAATATGTGCCTCAGCTCTTTGAACAGCCAGGTAACCAATTATGAAAGTCAAAATAGCATTGTTGTAAACAGGTGTTTTTTTGTATTGTGAACAGCTGATGTTAATTGATTGCAGTGAATTAAAAATATTTTGAACAAAATTCCTTTTAAAAATAAGAATTCAAAAGTTCATGTTAAAATTGTTGTAAAATATGTTTTAATATATGATTGAGTATTATCTGTTCAGAAATCAAGTTAGATAGGTAAGAAGTTAAGAAATATAATAAAACTATAATATAAATATAATATATAATAAACTAAAATATAATAAACTAAAATATGTGTTTAAAAATAGTTTGCAGAAGATCCAAACTGTCCTGTAAGGTTGTTAGAGCTATAAAAGGAAAAACAGTCCACCTCAGATGTCCACCCCGGAGTCAAGGTTTTATGTTGCTCTGAATCCAACGTATGGAAAGGGAACAGCATCGAATGATCTCTGATTTATCAACCAACGCCTGTGAAAAATTGATAGGGCAACTGGCAAAAACATAAGTGAGCAGACTGCATTTCAGGCATGTTAATCACTCGGCAAGAAAAACATGCATTACAAATTTGCTGGATGCCGCTTGTTTTCCCACTGTGGTGGCACAGCTGACTGGTCACAAGAATCTGATGTCTCTAAATAATTTTCATACAAACAATATAAAAAAGCAGCACAACATGTCAAATTTTCTTGGCATGTATAAGAGAAGAGAATCCCAGGAAATTGAGGAAGCGCTATTCTCCATCTATACGTATGAGGAGATTCCTGTATGAAACCCAACACATGAAGCTGAGCATGTTAAGACTTTCCCATTAGACAAAGCCCAGGTGGAATACTGACCCTGCAAAAGTTTATGAAGGACACTCAGTCATTGTTTAATGACTGCACTTTTATTGGGCCTATCACTATTAATTTGAAAAATTAGGAACCATACAGTATGCATGCATAACTGGTACTGTCTCCTTTTATTGTACACACTAAAATAAGTGAATCAAGTGATTCTGACTGTACGTTAATGAACATGTGGGCATTTCGTTTCATTCATCCGCTGTTATTATTATATTGTTTTTATTTCACGTTTTTGTGTTGAAAAATGCTTTTTCATCTTTACTCCATGTGAAATAAATGTGTACTACATGTATTTTATTGTAATTTGCTTTCCCAGTCCCATTTTATAATAAGTCTTACCAAGATATTTTTTAAGAAGCTTCGAAAACAGCATTGACATCAACGGTTTATTCTATTTTTTTAAATTCAATGGCCACAGTTTCTCAAAATATCTTAATTTCCAAAATTTGTGTAATATTTATTTATTCCAAGTTTTTATTTCCTTTCTTAATTTTTATTTCAAGAAATGAAGTTTGTTGTTACTCTAAAGAAGTTTCTAGAAATATTGCCCTTGTCTTCAAATTAAAGCAACGTTCTTGGGAAAAGTACTAAACAGTACTGAACAATGACAATGTACCTGCTTCTGTTCAACCAATACTGTAGTTTTTTTAAACAGGTAAATGTACATCAGTGTACAAAAAATTACATACATTCAAACTTAAACGTTAAAACATACCTCTGTCTCCGGGTATGAGTAAAACGATTATGTGAATATAGCTCACCATAGTTCTTCATTAAAGTATATAATGTCACAACCAAAGTGGCTAGAAATTGTAATCTACAGTGTCTTGTTTCAACTGTTCAACAGTCTGATAGTGCAAGAACATCAGAAGATTCAAAGTTCAAAATCTGGATTAAATATCCATTCAACTAACACGTTTTCTTCCTCATGTATCCGTTTATAATTCAACTTAACTGAAACATAAAAATGACCCAATCGAAAATTTACCAGCAAGATAAATCCATCTCGTTTAGATATCGGCACATCGAAATAATACTTAAAACTTGAGTCGAAACATGTGTATTAATCATTTCAATATATGGCCGCGCGGAGCCATGAGTGATAATAGCCCCGGTGTGTTGATAATGGCCTGAGGGCATGATATATACCGGGGGGTATTATCACTCATTGGCCTCGCGTGGCCATTTATTAATCTCTGAATATAAACGATGTATTAACTGTAAGCACTGATAATATTACCTGTTGTTCAAATCTTACTTAAAAATAGCTTGTAAAATGTTAGTAAATTCGAGAAACAGATGCAATTACAAAAATATATTTAAGAAAAAAACATATTTTAATCAATACACTAGTATTTAATCTTGTTTTAACAGTGCAGTTTTACTCACAGGAACTTCATGCTTTATTTTCATTAAACTGCATTTCTTTTTTTTTTGTATTATTGTGTTGTCAACACTTCATTTCCAATTACTTTGTAATTGGTTCAAATATATTAATTAATGCACATGCCAGTCTGAAACAGAATTTTATCACATTAAAGTAACAGAAATTAAAATTAGATGACATTGCATTCGTATGGATAATTACTCAGGTACTGGTTATTCTTTACAGTTGTCTCTGCTCAGTTGTGTTCCGAGTGCCAGTGTTGTGCTAACGGCTCAAATACAAATTGTGAAAACGGCTACTGTAATAACGGATGTATAGAACTGTATATACAAATGTAGAGATCAGAATTGCCTTATATGTGTTCGGATCAATGGCAATTATTGCTCAAAATGTATTACCGGATATTACTTGAATAATAAGTATTGCCATGAATGTGGACCTCACTGTTCTTCCTGTGAACCAACCGGGTGTCAGTCCTGCCAGAACGGATACTATGTTAATAATTGTCAATGGAGCTGCAAAATCTCATATTATTATTGCCAATCCTGTGAACCCGGATATTATTTGCAAAATAATTATTGCCGTAAATGTGGAACTCAATGTTCTTTATGTGACATAAACGGGTGTCCGTCGTGCAATAATGGATATTTTGGAAATCCTGTCAATGGAGATGCGCTGCCCATTGTACATCTTGTGTGTCAAAAATCAGATGGTTATTGCAATTCCTGTGAGTCCGGATACTATTTGAAGAATGCATGGATGGATACTTTGGAAATACTTGTGAATGGAGATGCGCTGCACATTGTGTGTCTTGTAGAAGATCGGATGGTTATAGCAATTCCTGTAAGTCCGGATACTATTTGGAAAATAATTATTGTTTTTATTGGGAAAGTCATTGTGCATCCTGCGAGTCAACCGTTTGCAAAGCTTGTTTTGATGGATACTGGGGAAATACGTGTGAACATCGTTGTGGCAATCACTGTTCATCATGTAACCAAAGAAACGGGGTGTGCATATCTTGTGAGGATGGGTATTGGGGTAGTCCATGTACTACTTGTGGATCTCAATGTAGAGTATGCAGTCAGTCAAACGGATGATTGGAGTGTAATGCTGGATACAAATGTGACAAATACCATTGTCATGGCTGCAAAGAATGTCAAAAAGGGTATTTCAAGCATGACAGCTATTGTCATGAATGTAAATACAAACAAGAAGGATGCCCATGCACTAGCTATGAAGAATGCAACGGATGTATAGAAGGGTATTTTCCAAACCACTTGTTTTGTGCCGAATGTCTTGCTCCATGTACCTCCTGTATAAACCATTCTATGTGTACTTCCTTTATTCCTGGGTGATTTGGACAGACCTGTCAGCATGGGTGTTCTCAGTGTTGCAAAAACGGGATTTGTGAGGAGAAAAATGCTAGATGTCGGTGTTACCCGAACTTTAAGGGAAAATGTGTGACCAGAGTGAAAATGGACGATATGGAGACAAATGTGGTGAGCTTTGTTCACCTTGGTGTGAATTTGGTACTTGTAAAAAAGAAACTGGATTTTGCCCCTGTAAACCTGGGAGATATGACAATAAATGCCAATCAACATGTCCAACTGGATGTGTGAATGATATCTGCAACAGATCAGATGGGTCTTGTCACAGTTGCAAGAAACATCGCTGCAACATAACCTGTCCATCATTATGCAATTCTTGTGACCAGTTTGGTGTTTGTACCGAGTGCAAACCAGGTTATTCAAATGAACAAAACCAGTGTACATGTAAAAGAGACATATGTGTGCATCAGTTAGATTGCAAATCGTGCACAAATACATCTTTCTTTGCAAATGGTGGTGACTGCTGCTTATGCAGTCTTGATAATTGTGTTTCCTGTTCGAAGGCTTTAGACACCATTAATTGCAAGATTTGCAATGAGGGATATTATCCAAACAGTAGTGGAGAGTGTGAGCTTTGCAATTCACAATGCGTCAATAATGAATGCGATTCATCTTCGGGAGAATGTTATCAAGGATGCACAAATGGATACTAGAATAAAACCTGTGACAAATCGTGTGATCCAGAATGTGTATCTTGCAGTCAACCAGATGGATCGTGTACACATTGCAAGAATAATACCAAATATGGACCTAACTGTAGCAAGGAATGCAGCACTAACTGTAAAAAATCAATGTGTGTCATTAATGGAGATTGCACAAATGGATGCATTATAAACAAGTTTGGAAAACAATGTGAACAAACTTGTGAGAATTATTGTACGCAAAAGGAAAACAGAACAGTTTGTTCTGAAAAGACAGGAATATGCTTATATGGCTGCGAAAAGGGTGACAAGGGATCATTTTGTCCTTCGGGTAAAACTGAAATTAATCTCAACATACTTTCTATACTTTTCAATACATTGTTTTTACGCACTAATAATACTTCTAGCTAATGGATATAATATATCATTTAACAACTTCTTGAAATTGACATACACAGAGTTAATGTAAATGCTTTGCAATTTATTATATGCATGATGTATCTTTAATTTTACAACTCTTAACCTTTATAGCACAAGTAGAAAAACAAATGTCAACTGCATCACTAGTTGGGGGAGTTGGAGGTGGAGTTGTTGGAATGATTTTGCTTCGAATCAGGTGATATACAAAAAAACATCTGACAAAAGCAAAATATTGGCAGTTCAACTATTACATTTTACAGTTAATTATATTAATAGAAAGCTTGCATATGAATGAATTGGAAACCGCTTGTACTTTCAGAAAAGACAATTTGAGCAACAGAAGTGAGCGTCCCGGTAAAGAACACGAGAACTATTCCGGGTTATACGCAACGGTGAACAAAGGAAGTACGTATGCGTTCTGTAAGGTTATATTTTGTGTTTTCATAGCCACAGTCTTGTTTATTTATACCAAATATGTTGCTGAAGGATTTTTTCCAACTTTTAAAAGCTGTTAAATCAAACCGGTAGAAGAGCATGGCCCTTGTTGTTCGTTAACTAAGATGACTTACTGATATAGCCCCTAGATGTTGATCTTAAAAAGGAACGCCTTATTTTAATATTAAGCCTTCGTGTCTTCAGGAGCACAATATGCCAATAAAGATACCGTACATCTCCACTCTGTCACCACTATTGAAAACACCAATTACCAGAGTCCACCACCGAAGGGTTCTGACAAGGAAAATACACGTATTTTGACTGAGAACAATCTTGAAATCGGTTAGTTGGTTTTTGTAATTGTAACATCACTAGTTTGTATCTTAACAAAAACAGCTTCTACTCAAATTGTACGATGTTTCAGAGGCAGGTGATGTTTCTGCACGGGAAATCACAGACATGTTTGAAAAAGATGAAGCTGTTTATTACAACAATACAAGAGCAATCAGCAAATTCAAACTGACTGTGGTCGAACTTCCTGAATATGTACAAAACATATGTATAAAGGATCTTGAAGAAGAATTTCAGGTACCGTACAGAACCTTTATGTCTAAATGATGTTTCTTAGTCGTTGTTTTTATAACGTGTTATACAGTTTGTTTAATTGTAGGTACACGTTTATGTAAACATTGACGTTTTCAATTTTCGAATATGAATATGTTTTAAATGTGTATAGCGTCATTTCTTTTTCTTTTATCAAATTGCAGAAAGTACCGATCGGTCTCGTGAAACCTTATGAAGTTTCACAAACGAAGCTAAACATGCACCGAAACAGATACAAAGGAATATATCCATGTAAGACCATTTCCTTGTAATATCATCTTTTTGAATTAGGGTTATCGTGTTTTCGTTGATGCGTACGATTTTATAGTTTAACACTAATTATTTGTTTTCGAATAATTTCTGTATGTTTCAGGCATTATAACTGTTATAGTTTTTTGTGCATTTTCCATTTTCTTCTGCGTTTTTCGGCACGATTACAATGGATTTATTGTACTGTATTTTGTTCTTAACTGTATGATTTTTATCAACTTTAGATGATGATACGCGTGTTTTAGTACGCGGAAGAGACACAGACTATATCAATGCAAGCTATATAGACGTAAGTCCAAACAAGGAAAACGTATTTTGTTGTTTTTGAAAATTAAGTCTGCTCTGTGATATTCCGTCCTATCATATTTCTGAACCAAAATATTATGTGTATTTTTAAACTAGGTGTTTGCGTTAACATTGTTGACATGATATGCTTGGATTTACCGCTGCATAAATGTTTGTGGCATATTGGAGTTACTTTTGCTTGAACAATTCAGACCATTTAAATCAATGTTGAAGGAGGGATGAGGTATTAATTGCCTTGAACAATTAGTTACTCACCCGTCAATCGTATACACGCTGTTAATGATTACAAACGTATCAATTGAACCCTTGGTATTTGGGCATACATTGAACATATTATTAAATTTATTGACCATAGGCATAATTAGCAACCTTCTTTCTTCCAGGGTTTCAGGAAACGAAATGCATACATAGCTACTTTGGGTAATAGGATTTATTAATTAATGTTTATTTGATAATAATGTTAATTTTTATGAAACAAATTTTAAAATGAATAAATAAGTGTTTGTATAAAAATCCTCCATCAAGTTAATATGGTTAAATAAGGTAAATGTATCTATATTATGCAATATTAAGGTCCAATGGCTAAGCAGCTGGGCGATTTCGGTCAATTCTGGCGAATGGTCTGGCAACAAAAAGTGGAAAAGATTGTCATGGTGACCAATTTGGTTGAGAGTTTGGTAAGGTATTTTAATGACAAGTGTGCGACATTCTTGAGCAAAGGATGTTGGGGTTTTGTAAAAATGGACAATAAACGAAAATAATAAATATAAACGTATAGCTACAACGATCTAGAATTAAAAAAAAAACAGTATAACTTAGTATTATGAATACCACAAACATTATGGAGGTGGAATATAATGTTTTATTGGGATTTAAGAAAATTGAAAAAGAGGGCTATGATTATTAAAAATCATATATTTCCATTTTGCATCTCTAACATTAGAGTGCCGTTGACATAATGTATAATTACAATACTTCAGTGCAACGTTATCTCAATGTAGTTAAGAATACGTTTATATTTGTTTCTTTGCAGAAAACCAAATGTGAGCAATATTGGCCTGATCATGGTCACAGTAAACTATATGGCGATATAGAAGTTGTGTGCAAGGTTGAAAAAATGTACGCAGATTTCATTTGGAGACAGCTAACAATTTCCAATGTAAAGTTTAATTTACGTGGACACTGCCAGTAGTTAATAAAGTATAAACAAAAACAATTAGTTAATGGAATCTGATTGTTGTTAACCTTAGCCTATAATTGATACAAATGACAACACAATCTGTGACTTGAAATACGGTAGCGCATCTTCAAATTCGCACGACTGACCCATTTTACGACACGCCTTTCTTCAGCTATCAATCAGATATCAGTACTGAGTACTCCAAGTTTTCCAGTACTATCCTCAAAGAACAAGCGACAGCTAAAGGACATAGACCTTGTTTAGCTTCTTTGAAAGGAGGTCGTATATGTTTCAATATATAGCCTTCTGCGTACAAAAGACCATAAAACAACTTGATATTTTTTAAACATAGGCAAGAAAAGCTCAAATAAAATAGATTTACTAAATAGTTTCAGAAGTAAAGATTTCATCTCTTATTGCACGCGAAGTGTCTGCCCATATACTATAAAGGAAATACTGAATAAGTGAATAAGTTTTGAATAAGTGTGATTTCAGGAAGAGATGCTAAAACATATATTTATTTTGCATGTCTGAATATTCCCCCACTTTAAAATAAGTTTCTGTCAGGTCTTGAATTAAGTAAGTGCACTATAGTTCTAACGGGATAAAGCAAGCGCTGTAATGACTTCCTTAATTTTGTATATGCATTGTAAATGCATTTAACATATGAATCACAAAAAAGGTTTTAACTGATTTCTTTGCTACATAAGCTTTTACATTTTATTATAAGTTCAGAAGCAAACTATTAGAAAGGTTAACAGTGGAGCGAAAATGACAGTCAGTAATAAGCATAGAATGGAAACATATTCATTGACTGCCATATCCACTTCAATATAATTTCCATTTTTCTAAGATGCGTCATCTTAAAAACTTTTACAGTGCGCTTTCGTAACATTTATCACATAAAAAAAGAACTCGAATTATGCAACAATGTAATATTCATATATATTTCTTTATTTTCTCTGCTAATTATGATAAGTTGATCAAATAATTATTATTCAAATCCAAACAACAGTTACTATTATTTATTTTTTTCATTAAAAATAAAAGATACACGTTAACGACTAGAGATGATAATGGGTTTTCTTAAAGATACACACTTCTTCCATCGCTCAGAAAAATATAAAGGATTGTTTCAACCGGATGGAATTATAAATTAAAGTGGTGTTATTCCTTTTGTTTTCAATAAAGACAAACTTGTCTCCTTTTAAGACAAAAAAGTATGATAAACAAATTTCAGCGTTCATTTTTATTCAATAGGATAACGCTGTCACCTAACTAACACACGTATACACCTTGTTATTTTCAAAATATCTATTTAACTAATCATCTTAAAAATGGGTATGCTTTGTTGTAACATCATAACACAGGGTTATCAATATGAACCATTTCTTTACTTATTTTTTTTTTTTATTTTCAAACAGGGCAAAAGAATTCTGAAGAAAAAAATCTGCATCACCTTCAGTTCACAGCGTGGCCAGACAAGGACATTCCTGATAACGTCACATCGATTATAGAGTTTAGACAGAAAGTGAACGCATTGCCGAGTACCTCTGTCGGACCAGTGATAGTGCATTGCAGGTGGGCTGTGGTGCAGATGATTTAATTGTTTATTTCTTAGCTTTAAGCAAATGCTAACATCGGTTGAACATTGATAAATTAATGCATGGTAGGAGATAAATTCATAAAAACATCGAAGATCGAAATTAAAAATATAGAAGCGATCAATACAGCAGTCTTTGTTTGATTTTGCAGTGTGTTCATTTCGATAAAAAATATGCTTTTGTATTTGACAATTATTTAAAAACAATTTTATAAAGCTCGGCAATGTGTATTTGAATTCGATGTATATAAGTACGATAAACAAGATAAATATTTCGGTGCGAGGTATAAAATAAGCCGCAATGATTTGTCTAACAATAAAATTCTGGATCTGGCCTTTTAAGACGGGCCTTTTGGGCTATTTCTGTTTCATATCAATTGTGCGTGATCTAAAATGTCAATACATAAGGTGGCTGAATGCTCCAGGCTGAGTAGTATATCTAAAAAGGGTTACCGTCAATATCTTCAGACTGGATGACTGATTGAAAACGTAATCTCCTCGAACTATTCAATTCGCAATAAATCTAAAGTTGATAAATATAAAGCTGAAAACAAATTCACCATATGGCCAATTGTTTTCTTATAGTATCGGTAACGTGTATGATTCCTCGCCGTTAAGGAAAAAAATATTAGCATCTTGGATAGATGCATCCACTACTAACAGTAAAAATGACATATGATTTATGAACTAAAATTGATAACGTCTTAAACGTATGAAGTTTAAATGTATACTTAAATCATTTGTTTTTAAACAATGATTACACTCGTGAATATGCATTGCATGTATTTATACATATCAACGGTCTTACTGCAGCATTTATTGGCATACATGGGTATTCAGTTTTAGTTGACAATGTAAAGTTAAAAAGCATTATCATTTCTGTGTCAGAAACTGGGAATTAAATTGCTTTCCCTCACGCAAATCATTTACTTATAACGTCATGTTAGTCTGAGAGTATTGAGTTAATGTTTACGCAATAAGTAAGTAAATAAATAAATACATTCTAAGATTTACTGGGACACTATCGTAAACTATAATTAAGTATGAAAATAATAACATTGTAAATAATAGTACTTGTAAATCAAACTAAGATTCACAGATTTGAGCAGAAAATAATGCATATTCTTCGTCTTTCTTCTGAGCAGAAACAACTGACAGATATTGAGCTTTCTATGTTTTCAGTGCGGGTGTAGGAAGAACGGGCACCTATATAGCTCTGGACATACTAACTAACGAGGGTGAGGCAGAAGGAGCTATAGATATCCCGGGATGTGTTCTCAATATGAGACAGAACAGACCAAGCATGATTCAGACTTTGGTGGGATGTTTTTTTATTTATCCTTTATATAAGATTTGAAAAGTAATAGATGTATAACGCGTAGTTCGTAAATCGATAAGCGCAATATAGCAGCATTCGTTAATGAAATCACGATTTTGTAACTCATTTTAGCTCAAAATAATGCATTAAAAGGACATAAAGGAGTTTTGATATTGCCTTTTTGCTTTTATTTCTTGTGAGTTAATTGTTGTTTATTTTACTCATTACCAAATTGTTTCAATTTATATTTACGTTTATCTTAATGCCGAAAGAAGTTCAAGAAAATGTGCATTAATGCATGCTAGAAAGTATTCCATTAGTACGTCCGAAGTCAGCATACACTAAAAATCACTGTTTATCTAATAACTGAGCTTTTCTATTTTCAGAGTCAATACAAGTATCTACACGAAGCCTTGGTCCATTCATTGACACTTGATTGCTCGTTGATAAAAAGAGAACACTTCCATGAATATATGAGAATGATGTCCAGCAAACAGGAGATACAGAAGCAGTTTGAGGTAGGATTGTTACTCAAAGTATCAATGGTTATAATGAATCAATGTTTAAAAATCATTCAAACATCGAACATCCGAAGTCATCGGGACCCAGATAAATGATATCGGTATAACAATAACTCAGATTCAAAATTTTCAAAAATGATAGGGTTCGTGATTTATTGGTGACGTGAATATTTATTCGTCAATATTGCAATGTCGACTACACGTTTTTAACATTTTTTAACATTTGGTTTGAATGATCGTTTTCAATATTTTTAATAACTGTTTTATGACTGTCAAATAATGTTTTATTGTACTCAGCGTTATGCATGTAAATCAAAATGACAGCACATATATTCATTCGTAACATAGCATAGTTTATTAGCGCCAGCAAAGCACGAAGTGCTCAGGGTGAGCTATTGTGATCGGTCTTTGTCCGTCGTCCGTCCGTCAGCCAGTCCGTCCATCCTTCGCCAACAATTGCTATAAAAACATCTCCTCTGAAACTACCTGGCCAAATTAAAGGAAACTACGCAGGAAGCTTCATTGGGTGTCCGTCTACAAAAAACAACAAGGGGTCACGATTGATTGAACAACAACAACAACAAAATGAACGACCTCCTATTTTGCTTTAAGAAACATCTCCTCTGAAACTACCAGTCGAAATTCATTGAAACAGGAAGCTTTCTTCGGTGACCCTCTAAAAGAATATAACAAGGGCACACGACTGATCAACAACAACAACACCAACAACAGAAACAACAACAACATGTCTGGCTTCCTGTTTTACATTTTACATCAGATTGATACATAGATGTGAAATTCGAATTGCAACCGTAGGTTTGACATTGAAATGGCAATATATTGGTTAATCAGAATTTTGATTTGAATAAAGAAGAAATTTTCGGGGCAAAAATAATAGTTCGAAACACCGTTTAATTCGGATAAAGGGTGTTAGGATTAACGGTGTTTAAATATACTGTAATGTATATATATCAAGTTTGTATGCGTTACATTATAGTATTAAGTTTCAATGCTGCATTCTAATTATACGATAGAAAATGCACCAGGAGCAAAAGTCGGATCAGGAACTACAGGCTATGGAAAGGAATCGGCTTCTGGCAAAAAAGAACAGGAAACACGAAGATATACCAGGTACCACGGTTATTCTGATTGTAAAAGTGCATTATTTCTTGAACTGACTTGGTTATATATATTGCTCATCTCTCAAAAGCAACTATTGAGACGAATAAACATGTTCTGAACATATTGGTAAATGCGAAAAGGTTCTATCTTTTTTATATATTATTATATATTATCCCCGATATATAACGTTTGTGTCTCTATAGGTATTCCAAGAATTTGGAGCTATACTTATAAAAGGTTAAAATGTTCATTTCCATACAGTTGAACGTCCTCGATCAATTTATGTCAGTAAATAAGTATATATGTATTGACGTGAAATGTGCTTTATACAAACATGATCATACAATTACCTTCACATTACATAACCTCACAAAATACGAATAGGAGCAAACAGCGCAATGGACCTACAAAACACCAAGTTTTACTGCTTAATGAAGTGTTGCTTGTGTGAAATAAGTGTAACATACTGAATTTCAATAACATTAAACATATCATATTTCATTAATATATATGACATGTATATATAATATATGCAAACAGAAATCCAATACATTATATGATTATACATGTGTAATGTTCAGATAATCTCGTCGCCTAATATATGCGACTACAATACATTCAGCTATTATTTAGGGAAATTGAGCATAATATTCCAAAGTTTATCAGAGTGTGAAATAATTCACGTTTTAGGAAGCCAATAATAATTGTTGTTTGAATAATATATAAAGGACAATTGAGTACAAAATGGATTTCATTATCGATTTGTCTTCAGCCTATCAAATGAAACACACTCTTTTGCAGATATCTTTACCCCGCATGACAGTCTCGGAGCCCTACTGTGTATTTCCTATCTGTTAAATCCTAGCAACGTATATCCCTGAACTTCAATCTGCAGAATTTGTCCCAAATGTGTCTCACAAATAGAAACAGTATCCCCATTTCAACTTTTTACATTTACATTCTTAAAATACGGTTATCATTAGTCAAGCCACACATATTAACCATGTTTATGATATATTCCGCTTGCCATCTTTTTCAAAAGGTCCGTACCCTACATAATGACCGTTGGTAGCATATATATATATATATATATATATATATATATATATATATATATATATATATATATATATATACAGTTTCAAAAGGTATTTTGAATTTAACGAGACGGATCACGACCGTTTGACTGTTGTGGGAACACAGTTTATTGAGGTTTATGGTAATATCATCTAGTGAAAATAATGCCAAAAACATGCAATATCGCACACGAAAGTTTATTTTTGCAAACGTTACATAGTGAATATCAAACGCACTGGTATTAGTGTTTTACGCCTGACAAACATATTAATTTACCTAGTCAGTAAATACTACAGGATCGTCAACCGAAATTGGCCGAGCAGATGTTTAAGCTTATAGCAATGCTAGGCAAAACAACAATGCTCGCAACTAGCAGACTTATGATTTTGTGAGCTAAAGAGTTTGCGTCAAAGAAGTGTATCAAAACCGGGAGGCCAGATCAATATATTGTTATCAGACTAAACCAATATGATATTTAGTATCAGGCACAACAAAATAAAACAGACTTACGGTAGTGCCGGTTTATCACAAGCCTTTTGTTAACGTTCAGAGTCAATGGTATCTGACAACTCAATGCAAACAGCTATGGTGTTTAAAGACGGTTATGACATTCCTTTGTACGGACTGGACACCGGCATGTTCTACTATATTCATGTAACTGCTATTGTTTGCTTAACGGCGAGTCTCATATGCGCACTGTTCACGATCGTTTCATCGTTTTGGAGTCAAAAGGCTGGCGAGTTTTATACCAAATGGTCGAAAGGCAACCGACTTGTTGTTTACATGTCGATTTGCGATTTGTTGTTAAATATATCGCTTTTGGTAAACCATCTGCAGATACTTATCACCAAAGCACACTCGCGACCAAAAGAGTTGTGCGCATTTGTTGGATTTATCACGACTGAATTCATGGTTGCTCAGATTCTGATGGTCAACGTTGTAGCAATTAACGTCTTCACCACGATGTTTTGTAACACTAACATATCTTTTGGGAAGTTTGATTGCGGCATTTTGCTGTGGTCCTTTGGCGTTCCCTTCATTGGTGCGTCGATTGCCGCGATCTTGGAGCAGTTTGGACCAATGGGCATTGCGTAAGTCGTGTTACATTTCAATAAAAAGTCAATAAAAAAGACTTCTAACAAACATACAAATATTGTCTTTGATGAATGTTTTGGCAATAGTCTTGATACGGCCAATGAAAACAAGGAAATAAAGAACTTTGGGTTTAAGCCGGTAAACTAATGTAAATATTGCATAGATAGGCAAGATTGGATTTAGGTTAGACCACATGGATTAAAGCGAGAGAAATTTTAAATTATTTTGTTGTTTTTCAATTTAAAAAATCAAATGTTATGCATATACCACATACGAACAAAACGTGTATTTGCCTACGAATTAATGTTATAATACACACTTACATTTTTATACCTATTTACCATTTACTGGCGGTAGGCCAATCCATATTGTTAAGTGTCCCGGGATGTATTGGTTTGGAACGCCTGGTCGAAAAAAACACATTGAAAAGTAGTTTGCAATATTCCATTACAACTCTTAATGAAGTTTTCTTAAAAAGTATGAACATTTTAAGTGCTGTTTCTATCAAAAACAACAAGGCTGTATATTTGGTTTCGATTCACGGGTACAACAAAATGGGTTCATTCGTTGCTTTTTAAGGATTTATGGTTATCAGATTATGGACATATGCTAAACGTAATCTTTCGTGGCATGGCCTTTCAAATTAATGCACTAAGATGTATTGTTCAGATACAATAAGAATACCATTAAAGGCGTTGAAGGGTCTACTGAGGGACAAAAAATTTAAAATGTTTTAAAAAATCATTTTCTATTTAGTTTAGAGGTTCAAAATATAACACAATGACTCATATATTTGATGCAACATGAAAAGCGGTTATTGTGCGTTGAGCATTTGTTACGAAATAATATTTTATCAGATATCTGATCAAAAATAATTTACGTTTTTTTCCCGGAAATGTCTGAATGCAAAAAGAATATGTCTGTGATTCAAATTTATCGGAACTGCCCCATTAACAATGTTTTATTGCTTTGTATTGATTGCCACTGTTTTTTTAAAAAATATATGCTTTTTTGTTACCCGGAAATGAATAAAATCCACGAAATTTCATTATTTTTCTGAATAACTTTCTTACTTTATCAACGTCTCTCAAGACATTATTGAATAGGTAGCCTTGGGCATTTTGACATAAAAACGAAGTACTAATGTCGATAGACCTGTCCGTAATAATGCAATTGCTTTTGATAAAAAATATGTTAAAATCTTTTTTTATAAAATTTGTTGAACTCCTAACTAACCCAAAACATGTCGCCAAGAATAATTATTTCACTCCCAAAAAAGATCGTTCCTCAAAGTTAAATAAAATGTTGTTTTTTAAACGTTTTAGTTTTTGACCTTCCCCGCCCACTCGCTTTCGGCCCATAAATTAAATGTGCCTTCGCCTAGAAACTCCAAGACCCAAGTGATTTCTATACAAATTAGTTTGCCTATGTAGTGAGAAATAGACAACCGCATTTGAAATCATGGTGTCTCAATATTCCAGCCAGAAACCTCTCCCCCGAGGTAACCGGATTGGGTAAAACGTAGCCCGATACTGAAATATACTGTAATATATACACATCTACACTAGATACTACGTTGCGTAGCCTTTACCACAAATTTCTTTAAAGAACAACCAACATAATGCTTTTTAAATTGAAACTTGTCGATTGCAGCTCATGTACATTCTGTTATTCAGGTATTGAATCTATTGAACATTTATACTGGGAGTGTTACGAAACACAACGGTTATGGAATAGATAAAACATTTTTCATGGCTTCAACAATAATTTATATAAATATTAGTTAACGTGTAGGTATTGGAAACAGTGACAAAAACAAATACAACAACATCTGCAACTTTCTTATTATTCTAATGAAATTCTACATTCATTTAACCAAGTATAGTAATAGAATACTATCGTTGATGCATACTTGACGTATTTGAAATTGAGGATTTAAATAGTAGAACAAATAATGTTGAACAACGATTAACATGAAACACACAACAAAAAATGGGAAATACCAAGGCTTAAAACATAACTCAATAATAAAAGACTCAACTAGCCATACAAAGAAATCGTAGGACTTAAATAATAAATAAACATTGATAAAATACAATTGAAAGCTAATACAAGTCACATCGATCGTATAAGCATCATACGAACGGGTGTGTATGCATGCGTATGTGTGCGTGTGTGCGTGTGTGCGTGTGAGTGTTTGTGTGCGTGTGTGCGTGTGTGTGCGTGTGTCAGTATGCATGCATATGTTTGCGTGTGTGCGTGTATGTGTGGGTGTGTGGGTTTGCGTGTGCGTGTGCGTGTGCGTAGGCATACTACTATGCTGCATGTTTGTTTATAACAGTTATTACGGATTGGTATGTTTTAATTTCGTACCACATGTGAATATAATATCTAGGATCGATTTAAGAACACAGTTACTCACCACTCAAGGATTTTAATACCAATGAAAACATATGAAACAAAGATGATACAAGAATATCGTTACAGTTATGAAACGCTGTCTTCACGCGACCCTTCAAAAATCTTGTTATGAGCATGCGTACGCTTTAGTCCTTCAAAATAATAGATTACTACACAAATGATTACGAACTGGAATGAAATAAAAGAAAATTCTAAAATAAAAGGCATTGCATGTTCATTGTTTACATAATATTACATAACTACTGTGTTTTCCAGTTGCTTATTCGACGCTGTAAAAGGCAGGGTGGCAGCTGTTCTCCTAAATACGATTCCTGTGGCAGCAATCATGGTCTTCAATGTACTGCTCTACATTCTGACGTTCATCAAAATCCGTATGGACGAGTGGTCTATGAGACAACGTCTTGGTAATATGGGGTCAAGAGTTGATAGGCATATAAGGGCCGCCCGCAATATGTCGATGTTTGTGGTGGCTATCTTTGTCCAATGGTCCAGCCTTGTTCTAACTGGCGTTTGGGCTTTGTTTGTAGACAACGTTAAAGATGTGCCGGCAGTTCTAAACAGCTTAGTTGTCGTTTTTACAAACCTTGGCGGTGTTCTGAATTTGATCATTTATCTGGTTGTATATAAGAAAAACCGTATCCATGTCCAAGGAACCGCACAAACCACTACCTCTCAGCGACTACAACAAAGCACATACTAATTGCCCTAAGCAACGGAATAAAGAACTCGTGGTTAATTAAAAAGAACTCGTGATTGTGATATTGTAACATTCATGTGTATCTCATATTCAATCATTCTTGGTAGTTTTTCTTGTTTTGTCTTCTCTGATCTTTTTCTCATTTATTTTTTACATATAATGTTTACATAAAAAGCAAGAATTGTGATATTCTGTAAGCATTACAATGCTAAATACAGTTTACAAAACACACCCCCACACACGCATGTACGCACGCACGCACACATACACACACACACAGACACAGACATGCACGCGCATTTACACATCAAACAACAATATTCTATTGTTACTCTGATTTTAGATTTTTGGAATGTAAAGGTTTCTTTAAAATGTGAACAGGGCTTTATAAAAGTTTGCGTAGTGCTATTTTTCAACTTGCATTTATACGAATGATTCTATGATACTTATATTTCAACCATATGTGGGAAT
Source organism: Mya arenaria (assembly GCF_026914265.1). Classification (NCBI taxonomy): domain Eukaryota; kingdom Metazoa; phylum Mollusca; class Bivalvia; order Myida; family Myidae; genus Mya; species Mya arenaria. The sequence goes on from NC_069131.1 coordinate 23,315,512, forward strand.
AATTTCGAAAATGTTCTTAGATTTAACAAGTACACATATTTGCGGTAAATATTTCACGTGGTTTTAATTCATTTCACATTATCAGGATCATTTAAGAATTGGTTTGACATTATTGGACCTTATTCGATATTCCAACTGCTCAATTTTTAAATTTAAATATTTAATATTTTGTTTCAATAACTGTTAGTTAATAAATTGTATTGTTGTTGCTGTGTGTTGCTTTGCTACCTTCTGTTCGGTGATCGTTTGATCTGTAAAACGATATTAAGGGATAGCTCATTACCGGCTATCGAAAGGTTCTGTCAAGAACCTAAACGGCTTTAATCAAACTCTCTACACGTTCAAAATGCATTGTAATTACTTTCGATGAAGTTATGTTCTTAAGAAATTTAAAATATGAAGATATGAACGATTAGCAGCTAAATTAACAATGCAATCATTTTACAATTTGTGTGCTCGGTTCAAGTGCAAAGTGGTTGCCCGGTTAGCGCAGTGATTAATACACTCGCTTCATACCAAGGCGACCCGGGTTCGATTCCCGGCCTCGGTGCATGTAAGTTTGGTTACTGGTTGCCAAGCCGGACAAGTGGGCTTTCACCGGGTACTCCGGTTTCCCCCACAACACAAGACCACACTCGCGTAAACATCAAGTCAACGAGAGTGAATTAGTATAAGTTATCATAACTTTCTTCACAATCGTTGTAAACTATGTGTCAAATAAATGTTTCAACTAAGTCCAAAGTGTCTCAGTTTAGTTTATGGTAATTGAACTGAATGTAATGCATTGTGATAGAATCAAGAATCAATCATCCTAATGCACTTTTCTGTGTTGAAAATTTGATAAAGGAAGATCATCCAATGACATTTGATTTGTTTTTACCTTTATTGCAAAACTGTACACATTGTCCAAACTTTAATATGGAAGTGTAAGCAGCTAGGAGGTCAAAGGTCAAATCATGGTTATTCAAGAAAGAAATGTGCTATATTGAACAAATTGTCTAATATATATAAAAGGTGATGCTCAAGGTTATCGAACGGCAGCATCATAATTTACAACACTAAAAACTTTGTCAGTTCATTATCAGTGAACCCTTCATTAATCTAAAAAACAGAAATCATGATGCGTATTATTGTTAATGTGCATATGATTGCATGGGTGCAAATGAATGTGAAATAATAACGACACAGTTTTGTACGCGATGATTTTTTTTATAATAATTCAATGTTATTCCCGCTGTGTTAAATATATATAATAAATAGCAAAATTCATTTTTAGTTACTGAAAGTAGCTCAACCAAATTTAAAAACTAATTCAGCAAAAAACTTTGGTCTACCGGGCCTTGATATTAGTATGTACACTTTTTCGTAGGTTTGTAAATGTCGGTCGTTCGAATGATATTTTTTTATTGGTCTGGCTGTCGGTCGGTCGGTTGGTAAACCAAGTCTTGTCCTCCCAATTATGATCACCACTAATGGCAGGTTGTTTGTTTTTCGCTTTTAACCTATATACTGGTTTTAATTCATTTGAAACCAATATACTGAAAAATGACGAAAATTAGCCAATAACTTCATTTCAATATACGATCTTGAACGGGTCGGTCACATTTTGGCGAAGATATTTGAAAATTGTTTACAATGAGGGTCAAGAAAAAATACGTTAACAAAAACAAATCATCTTAAAATACACACCAGTACTAATTTCGACATTAGCCAATAGGGAGTTTGGTTGATGCTCAAACGGAATTACGAATGATGGCTTTATTGACCACGCATATCGCTATATCTTATTTGAAAACAAAAATCAATATGGTCATTACTAATTAATCACTAGTTCTCTAACGGCATTCTTTCAAACGATGATTAAGCTCATTAGTAATTGTTCTTTTATGCTTGCCTGTGAATTCTCCTCTACAAAACTGATGAAAAGAACAAATATTTATCCAACGATAATTATTTGCCAGGTATACGCTCGCAAAAATAACTATGTTTGATTTTAAACAGTATACAATAGCAAAAATGTGACGGTATGTCCTCATCGCATGTTCATATATTGGAAAAAGACGTATGCAAGACCATGTACACAGTTATTGACCAAATTTATCCTTATTAACGCTTTGCCATAATTAACGAGAACTGTTTTGCGGCTATAACACTTATATTGTTGTAATGCTTCTGTCGTTGACACCTATTCATACAAAGAACACAATAAATCTATTAAAACAAACATCAATCAGAATGTATTATAGAATATTTTCTAGCCAGTTTTCTTAAATGAAATATCTGGCAAATAAATGAATATGCTAAAGTACAAAAATCCAATAACGGGCAAACATATATTCATAGCAATTGGTGTTTAATAACAAGTAATCCTGTGTAGTATTGTCAAAATGTATGTTAATTACGCTATACTATGAATCTTGTCAGATTTGCTTGCATAATAAAGTCTTCTTCTTATAATTATTATTCTTTATTACTCTTTGTGGTTCGCCTGCTTTATCAATCCTTGAATAATTTTTTTTTTTTTTTTTTTTTTGGCTACTTAAGCGATTATTAACCTTCTCTGTACCCTTTTGAATAAATATTTTATGAACTGCCTAGGGTTAACTTATTGAATGAAAACAAAAATGATAAGCCAATGCTACCATATTAATGAAATTAATATTAACTTCATCGAAAATTTGCTGCGAGGTAATAAAGCAAACTACGGGCTCCTCGGCAAAAACAGATACACCAAAATAATCAGGAAAAGGGGCCCTAATATATGGAAGTTTAAATTTGACTCAATGCATTACTAATACATAAACATTATGACAATTTAACGGTGTTCGTCGACTTGGCATAAAATTCTTTTTCTACTTTATCGAAACAATGTTCATTTGATTGGCAGCAGTGAGAATGATACATATAGTAGAAAACTGAGTGATGGTCGGTGAATGTCAATGTTTACTTGGTTATTTTAACATTTTGTGTATTGCATACATTTTAAAACCATCCTACATTGATATTTCTCTTGTATGTCTTCTAAAAAAATTCTTCATATTATCATGTTTCATTATTTCACTTTAATATTAGTTAATTTTCAAAGCTGATTCTTATTGCAAACGTCCAAATTTATTTTTCACAGTTTGAGAGTGAAATAAATATTGCATGTTTGATTTAAAAGGGACAGCATTTGTTATCAAAAAAGGAGCTGATTCTTCCGAAGATAATTCTAGACAACGGATTTGCATTTTTATTTAGATTTTGCATAAAATACGTGGTTGAATATTTTACTTTTAATATTGCTATTAATGTGTTTAAATCTGAAATACCAATACTTATGTGTAAAACTACAGAAACAAGTTCAGTATCATTAAGTTTAAACATAAAGCCAGTTAAATGGCACCGGGTAAACGCCAAAGACATAGTTTTGCCAAGTTTTGACATTTAAGTAACATTTAAAAAAGTAGTTCAATGCTGATTTACATAACTTTAGTAGAACAGCTTAAGTAAAATGAACACAAACTCAAGTTAGAACAATTGATAAAGTATGTATATACATACTGTAGAATCAATACTTTTTAAAAACATTTACTTTGTTAGTGATATTTTGAAATGGAAGTTAAAGGAAATACGCCCTTTCGGACCATTAAAAGGAAACCGTACACTTTAATCGTGTATTTATTTCTACTGTAGACAGAATGCTAGAACAAATATCCAGCATGGTGGATATGATCTGACTGTTTGATTTCAAAAGCTCAGATATTTAGCTAACCAGCTGCTTGCTGTTATACAAAATTTCAGGCAAAACTCATCCCAACAATAATGACAATAAATATTGTTGTCTTGAATAGTTTTTATGCAACCAAAGCTACCTTGCTTTATTTCAATTTCATCTGTTTATCATGGTTGAACTATTACATTAAACAAAGCTTACCTATTATGAATAGAAGAATACGTTTGCAAATATCAGCATTCAAATGCAATATTTTCAGTTGTCCGAACACTTTGAAATGGCTTGAATATCGGTACAAGGCCAACGTATCGCAAAACTCCACGGCAAGTTGAAGGTCCATCCGACCAGCTATGGAACCATTTCATATAGTTTAGCCTCATTTCGTCGGATGTTCAACTGGATTGCCGACATTAATTCATACTATATAAAAACACAAGTTTATTTTTGTACATAATCATTTAATCTAAATTCACAATTTTATCATTTTTGGGTAGTTTTAATGTAATCAATGCTGCCGCACATATCACCTGATGACGATTTAAATAATTTGACTGCATTTAATGTTTGTATAGACCTTATCATCTGGATATAAAGTTTTAATTTCTTGAAAAACATGATATAGAAATAAAATGAATTTCTGATGAAGTAGTATATAGCTGAAATACTGCTATTTTCAAACAGTGTTGTTGAGATCGTACCATATTATCAAGGGAGATCACAGCAAAGGATTTTTATTTGATGAAATAACTGTATGCTCTTCCGTTAAATAGTTTTGTCGTACTTGTTGTTTTATGGTGTCATGAATAGATTGAGAATTGGCATGAATAAAATATTGTTACATTGAAGTACGCAAACTTTTTTATGTTTTTAAAACAATACTAGGGATATTTTACGATTTTGTCAACTTGGAAAAACCTTATTTATTTATTTAGGCTAATATTGTCTTAAATATACACAAATCATACTCTTTTATAAACTCTTAAGGAGTAAAATGATTAAAACATAATAAGATATTAAAATCATACGTGTCTTTAGTGCAAATATCAAGAATACACCTGTAGTGTGCTCCCTTTCAATACTAGAGCGATTAATGCTTAGTCATTCTACTTCGTATAAGATATAATATCGCCACGGAAATATACCAAAACAAGTTGACCATATGTACCTAACACGACTACTTCCCTTTACCTAATATTGTTCAATAGAATATCATATTAGCCTACATACTCTAAAGTTAATTTGCGTTATTTTTGAGTTTTTGGTGTTTTAAAATGTTTAAAAGCCATTACAATATGTGCCATTAGAATGCCAATTTTCTATATAATTCTTGTGTTCGTTTATTTTCTATAAATACAGAAAGCATAATATTCACAGTATAAAGGAGAAACATTTTCATTGTCTCGGCTATGCACACAAACAAGCTCGTCTCTTGTATCATATGGTAATAGTATTGTATATAATAACAAATAATAATCAAATAATATCGTATGAGTATTGTAATGTATTCTAGTCTCAATTCTCAATTTGTTATAAGAACATCAAATTAATGAATTTCAATTAAATACAAATTAACAACTTCTCGTGAGCCATGGCTCTGTTTTTTTAAAGTGAAACACGTATACTTTAAATGTCTGCAGTTCTCATTGAAATAATGGATAAATACAAAAACACTTAAAAAAACAAGGCACGAGTAACAGCACAACTGCAACACTGGGCGATATCGTCGGCGTATTGAACAGCACTTAGTGCTCGGAATTATATGTTTGCCAAAAGGATGATAATATGTTTTTTTATTTGTTGTACATTAGCAGTCAATCGTTATTGATTTTAGTCAGATAAATCAGTTGAAACGGAGAATGGGCAAGTAGTCAAAATAAAATTTTGACCACTTAGATTATTAAAGGAACATGAAGCCTTTTTATTTGGTTAATAGATACTTACAAACTTTCTTATTACACACGTCAACTATTGATATAGCTCATACCAAACACCATTATAGAAAAGCAATATGGCAGTGCCGGAATCTCCCGAGATTACTCGCGGGAATCATGTTGTACTTTTCAGCGAGGAAACAAATAATCGAATATGTTGTCATATGGTATTCCGCAGAATATTCCAAAATTAAGCTACAAACATGTACAAAAACCATAGACTCGACGAACGTTGTCGGACTTTGGCATTGGCAAATCATGAGCTTGGATTCAAACCCAAGACCACCTAGTGTAAATCACGTGGTGTATGAAACGGAGATTTGTCATCGTTGAGTATCTACTAAATACCTTAAACGAAACAACCACTATATCCCATCATGCTGTTAGATACACGTGCTTTGTTCGAGTCGTCTCGGGACATTCCGGCACTGCTAAATCAAGCCGATTTCCCTTGGAAAATGTCTAAGAATTATAAATAATATGTACTCATCTGGAGGCAAAATCATGTGGATAATACTTAAATCAAATATCATGCTGGTGAACGCCAAGGTAAAACTTTATCACCAGTACAATTTTCCAAATTTCCGTATGATTGAACTCATTTTATGTCTAGTACATTTGAAGGATTAATTGAAGGCTGATGATCCAGTTGTAAAAACTGAAACCCAGTCTGATCTACAGAGTGCTCTTAATGCTATGAAACAATATTGCTTGTTGGTTGTTGGATCTGCGTGTTAATGCAGCCAAAACAAAAGTTTTACTATTAAGCACTTCCAAAGCGGGACGTTTTAAATTTGAATTCTATTATGATAATGAGAAGTTCGATATTGTTTATGACTTCTCATATCTTGGCGTTAAATTCAATTACAATGGCAAGTTTTCAAAAACAAAGAAGCATCTTGTAGATCAGGCAAGGACGTCAAAGTTTTTTGTTGTTAGTAAAGTTCGTAAACTTAATTTACCCATATCGTCTCAGCTACACCTATTTCAAAGTATGATATCACCTATTTATTTTATGGATGTGAGGTATGGGGTATTGGAAATATTAAAATTATTGAACAATTTCATTGATATTCTATAAATTTGTACTTAACCTAAAGCCGAGTACACCAAAGTGTATGATTTTTGGGGAAGATGGTGTAACACCGATTGCATCACTGATTAAAGATGCACTATTACCCAAAAATAAGATTTAACATATTTGATACAATTGTTTTAATATATGAAAAAGGATGAATAAATGTCGAAAACAAAAGATCTTATGGATGATACCGAGTTAATTTGAAAGAAATGTGCAGAAAACACGATATTGCTACCTTATAAGATCATAGTAGATCGCAGTAAATCTTTTAGCATTTACCAATCATTTAATAATTTTGCGTTTTCAGCTATTAAATACACGGTTATAATATTGTTATTATTAATTAATATTTTCCATAAGTGCATTATTTAGTAAGTATTTGAGGGTGTACCACTCAAAATTAATGTTTGTTTTACATGTGTATGTATCGATTTGGAATAAGAGTGTCACTTTAAATTTAGTTTAATGCTTTTGGTGTGAGATTTTGAATGCCAAAAATGACAAAATAAGTAAGTTATTGTATGTTACATTTTTAAATCTACATAATGCTGACTCTGTTAAATTGTCTTGGATTGAGTATGTTAAATCCTCACTTGATAGTCTTGATATGTTAGAATACTTTACATCTAAAAATGTTATCAGAATACTTCATTTAAAATCATTGTTAAAGTATAGAATTAAAGATAAGTTTTTACAAAACTGGAACAATACCGTTCTAAATTCACATAAATGTTTAATATAACACAACATATATTTGAGAATTATCTTGACATTATTCCTTAAAATTTAGCTTTAATTTATATAACTTCAGATCTATCAATCACAGAATACCAATAGAAAAAGGACGAAATTTGAATATTGAGAGCAATCAACGTACTTGTAGTTTATATAATAATAGCTGGTTGGGTGATGATATCATTATTTAATCATTATTTAATAGAATGTAATTACTTTAATAATGACAATTTTAATTTTTTAACCATTTCTATGTTAGGCACCAAAAATGTATACAAATTTGAAATGTTGATGAACTCGAAGGATAGAACTTTACTTGTAAAAATAGCACTTTTTTGAAAAATTATTTTGGCCAAATTTAATGAACTTCATTCTCCCTAACACATACTAATAAATACCAAATTCTTCAAAAAATCTTTTCACTTTGTTTCATGATTCATATATTTATATGTTTGAACTGTAGTTGATTTGTTTTGTTCACAAATGTTTATTCGTTTCATACATTTGTGAAAAACTACAAAAACAAGCTTAGTAGCAAAATGTAAACATAAACCCCAAAACCCGAAAACAAAAACTAACAAACAAGAAACATGGAAGAACAGCACAAAACTCCACAAAAGCACAGTGCTAACATAATATCTATATATATATATATATATACACACACACACACACACACACACACATATATATATATATTTATTTATCAAGGATTGTTGGGAACCAAATCACATGCAAATACTATGCCTTGATTTATAAATAAACTTGAACTGTGACTTTATGACTTTATTTGTGACTTTATTAGTTTTCTCTTAACAATCATCTTAGTAAGAACATATTTATTTCGAAAGTAGTTTTATTTGTTAGTTCAAACGTGGTTTAGTTTTTTAAGAAAAAACGTTCGATTGTAATACTAGCTCATTATCTACTCGAGAGTCTTGGTGTAACGACATTTTGTCGTACACCCGTTTATTGGCTGGACGCGATGATAATAGTGGTTACTATACTGATAATAATGATGTAGTGATGACGATAGTGGTTACTATGGTGATATTAATGATGTAGTGATGACGATAGTGGTTACTATAGAAATCATAATGGTAAAGTGATGGTATCACCAATGGTTACGAATGGAACAAAGTTCTGCATAGCGTTAAAATATATTGACACATACAACTACAGAGCTTAATTTTTACCTAATTTAACAAGCACGCTCGCTGATAAATATAACACCTATAGTCTTGTTTGATTTTCCACACAGCTCCGCTTTGCTTAGATATCATTGACAATAAGTTGAGCGTATGAACACAAGCGAGATGCTACACGCCGGGTATCCAGCAGATTGGTACGTTAGGAGAAGCAGATTGCATTTTTGTAATGATTGTCACCAAAGTTCGTTAACCAAGTATCTGAACCCGAAGGTGCTTTTAAATAGATTTAACATTTATACCATTTTTAAATAACTTTGATATTTTAAGGTGGAATGTGGTCAAGAGTTAAGGTTCATACTGAGGTTTGACTTAAGTATGTTTGTGATTTTGGGGCAAGAGTTTTGTGGCTCGATACCCACCATCTGTTACTCACGACGAGGGCGTCTCAAATAGACATCGGTACTGGGGTCTTCCCAGGAAACAGACTCGTCCTATTAGCAGTCGTCAGAATTGGTCAAAAAGAGAACTTAGTATACACCTTAACAATTGGACACTGATGGTAAGGAACACACAACTTACCTACAATTCAGCAAGGGGATAATATGTTACTGATTCTCAAGTTGTTTTGCGCCAAGTGCCAACCAAATAAATATATTTTTTTGCACCCGTTAATACATATTTTCAATTATTGAAGTAATCAATGTATATTTTTTTCTTTTTATTTACCTTAGACTAAGTGTAAAAACATACGCAATTATTGTTTTCGTTCGAAACGAAACAACATCATACCTTAAGATTGTGAAATAACTAAACAGTCGCTACTGTATACACCTGTCTCTTATGCTACTGAAGTCAAATTTTCAGAAATCAAAGGCAGAGTTTAATTAATAAACAGTATCTGACCACATGCCATTCTGTCCGGTTCTTGAACTAGCAGTATATAGATTTAACATTTATAAATTAATTGTATAAGAGAACAATGGTTGACACAAGCTGCTCACCTATTTTTGTAGAGGCAAGACAGTAATCCATTATATACTATAAATATGTCTTCAGAAATAATGCATTTTTAACTGAAAAAACCCCACAAATGATCGGACATAAAATCCAATATCATACACTGTGGTTTTCCTTTTACGTATCAAACACTATACCGGGACTTCTATTTTAATCGTACATTTTCGGTAATGCGGAAGAATCCGTATCGCAGTCGACCTTCGGTCACGTGTGATACAGATACTTTCACAAGCAACTCGAAGTCATACAACACCACGGATCAACCGACTTACATAATATTACTTGTAAACCACGCACTAATATCTCGAAATATCTTAAGCGCAGAAAAGCTATGTATATAATTTCCATTTGCCAAATGACTTTGTTTTAACTTGATTTTTCAACATATAAAAAATGGTAAATCGTGAAGATTGCTTTCACACAAGCAGAACCCCTTTTAAATGGCAAAAGTACATAAATTATATTCAAACAAAGTTAATACGCTTATCTTGACCCTGTTACAAAAGACTTGGAATTATAAGAGCAATAAGGGCCACTATTAATGTTTCTATGTTTGAAAACAAGTTCAAGGTGAGAAACCATGTCGATCTGTCGGAGTCATAAGAAATATGTTACTGTAGCAATCTCGTGTTTGGTTGCGAAGTTGAGTTTCAATAGTATGTGCAGCCTAATCAGCCTAAGGGATGGGCCAGTTTTTATCTTATGGGTACCATTTGAAGAAAGACAATAAGAGTAAAGGACGTCAAAAAACGCATAAATTGTCAGGTTTGCAAAAAGAGCAATACATTTAAATTGTGAGCTTCATTTTCTATCCATTTCAAAACTTAAGTCAAACCTGATTGAAAAATTGATATTGTATTTTCATTAAAAGCTATAAATGACAACGTTTATTTTGAATACACTTTTTACGCATTTAATCGAAAGTTAGTATATATAAAGATCATCGTGCTTTGGCATCACACCTGTTTCAAAGAGAATTAGGCCAATCTCGGGATTAATGATAAACCCATGGAATTAGCCAAAGGTCATCTTGTTTCCGATAACTTCGTTTATGATGTTCATTGTTTAGATAATTGGGACAAGTTTCAAAAGAAATGTTCTGTTGGTTTTTTTTATTTAGTAACGTTGTCCAAACACTGTTAATTGTGGTTCATCCTAATAGCGTTCTGTGGAAATAATAAAAACAAAAAACGTGCACTCTTAAACATAAAAACTTCTATTTGCAACATACTAAAAAACCAAACATATTCTTTCAAAACAGCTGACAAACTTGATCAATATAAAAGTTAAATCCTGTACAAAAATTGTCAACCTAAATCGAACAAACAGATTATCAAGCTTATTCCATGGCCTTTCAAGTCAACAATTCTCGTCCCTGGCGGACTTGATGTTTAGGTGAGCTAAATATTTTGCGTCAATGCAGCGTATATAATCGTGAGTTAAGATCAAATCATTGTTATTAGTTTAAACAAGTAAGATATATCGTATCAGTCACATCAGCATACGAACAGTTTTGCGGTTTTTCACATGCTTTTTCAATTTTAAGAGGCAATGGCATCGAACAACACAACGCAAACAGCTGTGGTACTGTTTAAAGACGGATATGATATGCATTTGTACGGACTAGACAATGGCTTGTTCTACTATTTTCATGTGACTTCTATTGTTTGTTTGACAGTGAGTATCATCTGCGCATTGTACACGATAATTTCTTCTTTTCGGAGTCACCCGGATGGATTTTTTACTGGATGGACGAAAGGCGAACGACTTGCAGTTTACTTGTCGATTTGCGATTTGCTTTTAAGTATATCGCTTCTGATGAACCATCTACATATACTGATCACCAAAACTCTCTTCAGACCAAAGGAACTTTGTTCATTTTTTGGGTTCATCATGACTGAATTCGTGCTTGCTCAGATTTTGATAGTCAACGTTGTAGCAATAAACGTCTTCACCACGATGTTCTTCGGCAAAAACTTCTCTTTTGGAAAGTTTGATAGCGGTATACTTCTGTGGTCATTTGGTGTTCCCTTTATCGGCGCGTTGATTGCTGCCATACTTGATAAGTTTGGACCGGTAGGAATTGCGTAAGTCGTGTTCTTTATTGCAATAGTTATAGTCAACACTTATGGGGAGTACTTTATACTTGATAACAGATATGTAACAAATAACAGAAGACAACAGCTTATTCCTTTTAGAAAAAAACCCTCAGGATACACTTTCTTTGAAACACTATTTTCACTCGACGCTTACAAAATATGAGTTTGAACAATTGTTTTAGCCTTTTAATTATTGAAATATTTTTCAGATGATATCAAAATATTCTCAAATGAAAGTGTTTTCTTATATTAAAAGCATTGCATTAATCTTCATGTAAACATTAAAGTATGTTCATACTCTGTTTTTTCAGTTGCTTTTTCGACGCCATAAATGGCAGGGTTGCATATTTGGTACTAATTACGATCCCCATCACAACAATCATGGTCGTCAATGTTCTGCTCTATATTCTGACGTTCATCAAGATCCGTATTGACGTGAGGGCTATAAGACAACATCTTGGCAATATGGCGTCAACAGCTGGAAGGCATATAAGGGCTGCCCGCAATATGTCTATGTTTGTGGTGGCTTTCTTCGTCCAATGGTCCTGCCTTGCCCTCAGTGGCGTTTGGATAATGTTTGAGGATGATACAGCAGAAATACCGGAAGGTCTAAAATTTATCCTTGGAATTTTTACCAACCTTGGCGGTGTTCTGAATTTGATAGTATACCTGGCGGTATTTAGGAAAACAAGGTCTATGCCGAATATTGCCACAAGTATGGAACCGCGAAAACCACACACAGTCAGTGACAACAATAAAAAACCTGCGCAAATAAATAGCCCTGTGCAAGTAAATGAAGAATTCCAGTTTCCCTTACACGAACTTGTGATTATGATATCTACTCTGACTGATGGCTTAGGGACACTCTTCAATATTATTCGCATCATTATCCTAAGATATGCATCAATGATTACTTTCAGCCTATTAGCTAGTAACCTTAACATTCCAATTAAACACTTTGATTCTTATCTTAAAATATTAGAAATATAAGGTGGATATTCAATACAGCACCATTGGGCAGTAGGTAAGACATGGTTTTCATGTTCTTGTCCTTAGGTGCATCTCTGTTAATTCATTCAGTCTAATGGCAAATTATTGGTAAAGTCCAAAAACACATTTGGATTCTGATATCTTAAAATGAAGAGAAATTGAAGGTGCATTAAATACAGCCCCAAGAATGGTATACAATATTATTCTTATCCTAGCCCATTATATATGCCTCAGTGGTTCCAATGCGTCTGTGTTCTATTTAAGTCCAATCAATACACTCAGATTTCACTCATGAGCTAAATTAAGGACTAGTTGGCTAATAAATACGGCTCTTGGGGCACTTTTTAGTAAAGATCTTAGTCGATTTTATCTTAAATTAAAATGATATTACTTTCTGAATTATTTGCTCAAATTCAACGACATGTATGTTTACAGGGGCTGAAAATTGATAAAACATTTTACGAATTACAAGTTGTAAACACATGACGTTTAAAAAGATTAATTCAAGTGGGTAATGAATCTAGCTCCAGTTGGCTAGTGTGATATTGAATTGTTATTCACTACCAAATGCCTTGGCAGTAGATCGAACAATTCGTTTTCGTCGCAAACATTTGTTTGAGTGTTCCCGAAGCAGGGATTAGGAAATAATTGAAAAGCTGAATACAGGATCAATTTATTTCGGCATTGAATTGATTTGACTCTAACCGTAGACTGTACCTTAGACACAATATTTGCTAACAAATATCGCAGTGTTGGAGCGTTTGATGGCTTAGTCTTAGTAAATTAACTAAAGCCAACAAAAGACATCGCCCTCTGCAAATTTGACCCGTCGGTTGTTGATAAGACATTGGCCACCAAAAGGTATTTGTGTTACTAACATTGGCTTCATTGTATCCCTGATTATGTTTTGCGATACATTACAAGAAACAATTTAGTTTTGTAAAACACATCAAAAATATAAGCTATGCGATAAGCAGGAACCATTGAAAATTAGTCCGGAATTTAAAATACAAACTTTTAAAATAACATCAAATAGGTTGATCGCCTAATGAACTAAGAACATTTCAGGTTCGTTCGTACGGGTTAACTCTTTGGCACACAAGTAGGTCTAAGTGTACCATGCTTTTTTTACAAGACCTTCTAATGTTGAATCTGAAACAAACATGTTGTTAAGTTTATTCTGGCAAAAGCGGCCTCTATGAATTGGCAGTCTAGTGATGCAGTGTTGTAATCTTATTGTCTGTTTACTTCTAATTTAGGAAAACAGAAACTCTGGAAACCTTTTTCCCAAAATTTGATCGCATACCATTGCTAGCAAATTTAACATTAATTCAAAACAATCTATTTGGTATGCGGTTAACAAAACATTCGAATGTCGAATTACCAACAACAAATTCATTTTGTTCAGTTAAGATTTATTGATGGAAATATGGCCACCGTAAGTGTACAGTTTGATGATGTTGGTGTTGTTTTCCGTTTAACTGCCATTTATGCTTTTTTATTCAGATATGAATTCTTTAAGATATAAGTTTATATTGAATAACATCACTACGAACATATCATTACATAATGGCATTTGATCAGATGGCGTTTTTCAGTTAAAAACACTTTTACATTTACTTTATAACGTTAAAATAAGTTACTTTAAACGATTGTTATTAACCATCGGGGGAAAAACAAATGAGAAAAAAGGAAAAAAAATAGAAAAAATAGAAAAAGAAAACAAAAGTGTTCTGGGTTACTTTAAATGATTGTAATAAACAATCTGTGGATAAAAAATAAGAAAAAGGGAAACAAATAGAAAAAGGAAACAATTCTTCGGAAATGAAAACACAAACAAACAAAAAGCACACACAATTGGAAGGAAAAATTAGTTAATGGGCCCATTATGACAGATATAACGAATAAGAATCAGTTTATTCTCATTTTGACTTATGTTATCATTTGTCACTGCAGTTTTATTTAATATGTTATCATTCATTATCATACATATTTATTGCTATTCTTAATTTTGAACCAAAAATGTTGAATTAAGTCAATATAATTATAAAATTCGATATGAGTATATGTTTTTTCGTGACTGCGTATTCCGAAGCTGATATAATGTAATATTAAGTTTACATTAATGTCATTGTGTATAAGAATAGATTTAGTTCATTTCAATTGTTGTAGGTTCTGTCAATATCAAAAAAAGATGTTCAATTGTTTCGATATGAGTTTGACAATAGTCGCACAAACTTGTTTACTTGGCATATTTATAAAAACTTGTATAGCAATTATTTTCTGTGTAAGGAAATTATTGAAAACTTCTAAAGTTTGTGTCGTAAAACATATATTTACATTTAAATTTTAGATATACCTGTTCCCACCATTTACCTAATTTTTGTTTATTTATACCAAGTTTTAATTCTATTCATTTTTGTTTTATTGATATGGAGGTATCTACTGACGGGATAGTATTTGAATACAGGTATATCTAATTAGCATTCTACTGCTCTGTTATTTGTAAAATATTGAGATTGAATCGCTGTCAGGGTTTTAATAGTAGTCTGTTGGCAATTTTGTCCTTTTTGGATGTTGAATTATGTGTTGTGTGTATTAGGAATATATATTGCAGAAGGTTTTGTTGAGCAATTTTATGAATTGAAGTTTTTCAAAATCATAAAATCGTTTAGACCGGAAATCGGTTAGTTGCCAAACAAATAAATCCCCCTTTCAAAACAGGCTTCGTAAAAATATTTCATTATAAATTTCAACAATATCATTATTCCAGACTTTTATGTATCCTTTTACAGTATTTTGATTGGAGTTTATGATGTATTGTGATGGAATTAATAAGTGATATTAAACATCATTATTTCTTCCAACCTCTTTATTATTTTGTTTTATGTGCCACTCAAAATTTAGAACACAACATTTTCTAAGGACATTTTTATATAATTTTTCTCAAGGTATGGGTTTGATTCGTCAGTGTATCGTTTTATCCAACAAGATTTTAATGGCAAACAGGGGCTTTCTATGTCTGAACCTTTTCTTTCGCCTTTTATTATGGATTGCATGAATGTATTTTTATTAATTTTTTCTGCTTTGGTTTTCTTTTAGCTCATATAAATTTAAATAATTATTGACTTAATTGTTTCTTGTACCATTGTTGTTGGAGGGTTTGGTAAAACAGATAAGGGTAATATTAGGTTTGGTAGTTCAAATCATCAACAACAGTGACATTACCAAAGGATGTTAATCCTCTTTGTTCCAACTGCCTCAAACAGTTGAATAATTGAAGCTCAGGTAAGAAATTTAGTTTTAACATATCCACGTAAGAACATTCTTAAGGTTATTTTGCGTTTTTAGATGTTAACTGCAAACGTAGTCCATACCAATATGTTAATATAGTATTAGTAAATTTTCCTACTCTTAGAACAATGGATTAAGATGTTTGGAGATATTTTTTGTCATTTATATTACGTCCTTTGATATAATAATTATGGTCAATGTATTTCGCAAGTATCTGTATGTATATAAATTAGCTGGCAAGGGACAGCCTTGCAGTAATCACCGTCGGATAATTACTGGCAGAGAAAGGTGGACATGCTTTAGTATTTAGCTTGATACTTCACATTGAATAATAGTTTCACCGAAATTCAGATGTTTCAAGCATTGTATCATATATTTGTGATTAACACCACCAATGACTTTTTCGAAATCAACAAAAAAAGCATACGTGGACTATTCTTTTCAGATTGAAAAGTAGATAAGATGCTAGGAAGAACTGTTTAGAGTCTGTTTGCCGTGGTGTTGGTGTTTTCTAGAGTTTTAACACATCTCTTGTATAGTATGCCTTTTGTTATTTTTTCATGTTGTTTGTTAAATATTGCCCGAGAGTGCTTGTATAATTGTACTGTAAATCCATCTGAAACATGTGCTTTTGTTATTATTCATATCTTCTAAAACTTGCTCGCATTTAAAATCCGTTGACATATTTGCTCATGTTTGTTTTTCAACATCAGACAATTTTGTAATTTTACCATTAAAAAGGAAGGATCATTGTCAATTATTTTAGCGTTTTCGTCATTAAGATTGCTGTAATAGCGATGATGTTCGTTATAATTTCATTGGTTTTAATAACAAAAGAAGTACTCAATTATAATCTAGTTCTAAATTTTAGAAATATTTTTGTTTCATTTCGGTTAACGTGTATTTCTTTTGCCCGCAGCATCATTCCGTTTACTTTTGCGTGTAAAGTATTTTTTATGCATTTGTTTTGTTTCATTTCATTCAAATTGTTAAAATTTCATAAATATTAATACATTTTTAACTTGACAGCTCGTGTTGAAGATTCTTTAAAATATTTTTTTTAAATTAATTTGTTCCATATTCATTACTTTTCCCCTCTTCGTTGCATTTGTAATTGCGGTATTTCTAATGTTCCTTTTAAAACCTTACAGAACGAGGCAGGGTATCAAACATCATTTTCTGTTATAGTGAATTTAATTGCAGTTTGACTTTAGCTTTGATTGGCATTAACTTCATTTCTTTTTTTTTCAATAACATAATATTTTTAAATACCGTTTCGATCGAGTCCAGCGAATTGTACTCTGGATAATTGAAAGTTATCTCTAAGAGCTTTATTTGGATGACACTTTCCTCATATGTATAAAATGCTGTTCGTATTAGTTTAATTCATTTCATATTGTTTAATTATATTTGCTTTGTGTGGAGATATGTCTGATAGTTCGTCACCTTAGTGCAAGAACCCAATATCTGCCTCCATTTTTATATGCAGTTATTGAGTTATTGCCCTAGGCTGACGAATTATCTTTGAATGACTTTACCGTACCCCTTAAGAGCTAGCACTGTTGCTCCGGCTTGATGCCTTCGTTTGCAGGTGATGTTGGTATGTGGTCGTTGAGTACTTGACCTTAATTTATCAGTTTATATGCAATATTTTGCTTTATTCTTTATTGTTTTCATGTTAATGTGTGCTCTGAATGGGCTTAAATTTTGAATTTAATAAATATTGATAAATGATGAGACAAGTTTAAGGGTATGACCATGCTAACTAATTAAATCCCCCAGTAGATTCGGTTTCCAGCATGAGCGTTCTTATCGATAATCCAGTCAATAAACGATAAAGTAGTTTAATGAGGGTTAGGTTTGTTTGTGGTGTTTGCAGTTGTGTAATAAGTTTTTTTTGTGTTTTTATTTGAGTATGCAGGGTTAATATGTTGTTGTTGTTGTTGTTGTTGTTCTTGCCTTGGATACTATTTTTTGGCTTAGTCCTGCAGCTTTCGTTGTAAACTTGTTTAAATTTGGGCTCATTACAAATGATAAGTTTTATTGCCAGATATTATAGAAAATTAAATAATGCTATTCAAACATTTTCTGATATTAAACAATAATCCAGTCTGCTACAATTGTTAGGTTATGTATTCGAATACCATGTAATTGTTTTTGTTGGCTTTTGTTCTCACAAAATTTTGTTGATGTTACAGGTTTCAAGTATATGTTTTATTGAAATTTTAGCTTCTTTATAATCTAATATTGCCGTTTGGTTTAAACATATTTGTTTCATAAACATATACATTTTACAACATATATTTCATATTAAATATTAAAGAATGCGATCGGAAGCTAGCAGCTCTTTAGACTAGCAAAATCTAATTTAAGATGAATAATAGTTTCGAAGTTGCCACCAATGATTATATTTTCTTTTCTTAAATAAATGTGTCTTATTGTTCGATAAATGTTGTATTATTATCACTCGGTCAATAAATGTTGAAGAAAAATAACTCAGTGTCACCAATAACTGTTTATATTCCGATAGGTGAACCTTCTAGTAATTACATTTGGGACTTTACAGATACATTGAACTCTAGATAAGTCAATTTCGCTACTGCTTTTATATTTGAAGAAAAACTTTCGATAAATAGTATCATTAAGTTATTTCATTAACATGCCTAATCTTATTGTAAGTATTAGTAATTATTGTCAGTATACACATATACTTATATGTGTTTTGATGTTTGGAACAAACTACATCTACATCTTTTTTATATACGCATTCACATATATACATCCAATAAACGCACAAACATGTATACCCATATACATACACACGCACACACATATATATTATTGTAAGAGGTCTGGGTTGCCTAGGATACCTCATAACATCGCCGATTCAAACACTGTGTGCATAATTTTGCATATAGCTTGCCCTCCCCTCGTTAGTATGCTGTGGCCCGGCTAGACCATGTACACAAGCGTTATATCAAATTATAAGTAGTATATGATTTCCTTTTGTCCAAATTATCGTCCGAAATCAACGTCACTTTTTCCTTCTTCACAAAGCGTTGTATGTCAATAAGTCTGAGCAATACGTTAGCTAAACTGATGTTTAACGATTGATTTAAAACCGATTACAACAATTTACTGCAAACGATGGCCCATCTATGTTTAAATATAAAACCATTTATCCTTGTCCATAAACACTCGCCATGTCATGTCCTTGTTGTCAATTTATTCGAATAAAAGGACAAACAAGCCTCCTTATTTTGGCCCTAAAAGAGGTGACATTATTTCAGTTTCAGGCGTACGTCCGCTACAATATAAGGTATTTGTTGGGGACAAACAAGCCCGCTTTTTTGTCCTTAATAAATGTCACCTAAATTTAGTTTTCAATTTACGTCTTCACCAATATCAGGTTTCAATAGAGGACAAACAAGCCTCTTTTTTGGCCCTAATACATGTCACCTATATTCAGTTTTCATTTTATGTCTGCACCAATAAAAGGTATCCATTGAGGCCAAACAAGCCTCATTATTTTGGCCCGAACACATGTCGCCCAATTTCTGTTTCATGCGTACGTATGCACCAATATTAAGTATACATTGATGATAAACAAGCCTCCTTATTTTGGCCCTAATACATGCCACCTTTTTCAGTTGTCAGGCGTATGTCTGCACTAAATTCTGGTATTTATTGTGTACAAAACATATGCATATTGGTACATTGATCGTCTTTTATGAATATTTAAATTTCAGGTTGATGGATATGGAACATTATAGACATCAACAAAGATAATTGTCGTATGCTTCACTTTCATTTTTAACTCATTTGACTTTACCGATGAAAACGAAAAAAAACAACAAGATTTGTATGCAAATAAAGAATAGGCTAATTATGTGTTTTTTTCCAATAAATAGCTACGTGGCAACAAATTTCACAGTTAAAAAAAGCGTCAACCTATCGCGAATGATTACGATTTTGATCGCCCTTTACTTTACGATTATTCGGGGACTGTTATGTTTGTGATTGCTATGATTCTGGTGGTTCAACTTTGAGGAAAAACACAGAACTGAGAACGTACGAGTTCATCTGAAACTAATGTTCCCATCGTGCCACTTTTTTCTTTTTTATAAAGCTTGAACAGTTTATAATTCGGGTTTGGGGTGTTGTGTTGAAAGCCTTTACTCAAGCTTCCTTTTTGACATTTTTACCGCAATCAATTACATTGTAATGTAGGGTAAATAATACACATGCCGACGTATCGGACGTGTACCGCAATCAAATACATTTTAATGTAGGGTAAATTATACACATGCCGACGTATCATATGTGAACTGTTATCAATTACATTGAAATGTAGGGTAAATAATACACATGCCGTTGTATCGGACATGTACAGCAAATGATAACATTGTAATGTAGGGTAAATAATGCACATGTCGACGTACAAAATAAGGACTGTTGAAGATACGCAGATACTCGGCCTGGGCGCATGTGAGTTTAGTCTGTGGTCACCAAGCCGGGCAACTGGGTTTCCTCGGGGTATTCTGGTTTCCACCACAACACCAGACCATACTCTCGTTTAAATCGTGTCATTGTGAGTAATATACTGTTGTAATAACTTGTTTCACAATCGTTGTAACATAGATATGTTGAAACTGTACGCAGATCGATTGTAAGATGAAAACACCTCCATACTGATAATCCTACAAACATGGGTAACATGAACCAACATAGACAGCTGCCTGTTTTGACTATCGTTTCGTTTATTTTCAATTTCACATTTCATCATTCACATTTCATTGTAAATCATTGCATATACCAAGGTATCCAATAAACAATAATGTGAATGGTAAACTCCTGCTGACCCCATAATATCTTACTATCATTTGAAAGAGTTTTAGAAGTAGAGAAATAATAATTAAACATTATACCCAAAATAGTATTAGAAACAGGCTTTTTTGGCCATGAAATATTGCCAAAAAATCATTTTCACATCCGGTTTTAGATTAGGTAATAACAATATCACCATCCATATTCTTTTTTGATAATATTTTTACAGTAGTAAACAAGAGGCAATTTCCTGACAAATCATAACACAATGTATGGGATCACCAGGCAACAGCAACTAAAAGGTCAAGTCAATATGTTATTGGCAAAAAATAAATAACATTGAAATCAACATAATACAAAAATTCATGATGCTGTAATTACTACTGTATATTAATAAATGTTTACAAATTGTCCTTAAAAGAGAAAAAATTGATAAGTAATTGGTTACATTATACATTGGAAATCTTAATTTGATTTTACGCACAGAAAAACTAAGAAAAAATATTCACACGTTTAAATGATCGTGACTGATTTGGTTTTTTCGGTGACAATTATTGTTTGACTTCCCTTGAGCGGTTTGGCTAATGCTTCTACTTCAACTCGAAGTTTACACTGTTTGCTATAAAAGTACATCCTTTTAAGTAGATTCAAAACATGCCATCAAAGCCATCATAATAACATCCTGATGGAGAAGACGGTTATACTATTATCATTATTATCCATTCCAACCACCATAAGTTAGTTTAACGATGAAGAAGAACACCGGAGAATGTGTTCAACCAATTCTGGGATTCTTGATAGAATGTACCGCCATTATCTCCCGTCTGAATCCACACCTTGCTTGCAACGCTCAATATCGCAATTGCATTAAACGACGTGCAATGATGGGTAATGCTCCCATGTACGTACCCACTGGTATGAACAATGTCGTCCACAAATAAACTGTAGTGAACAGCTCTGTTATGGGCAGTACATAGATGTGACGTGAACAAGTACGTGCCGTTGAGGGGGCATGTGAACACGCCTGATTTGACGTCATATCCGTTCCCATGGTTGAACACGGCCTCTGTGAATACGAGAGGTTTGAAGGCTGTTAAACTGAGATCCTTTAGGGCCTTTGCTTCAAATGCTATCGTTGGTGTTCTAACTTTCTCTGAAAAATATACAAAATGCATACTAACAAAGAAATATCAACATAAAAAGTGATTATTTGATAGGGATATTGTGCTTTGTGAACCAAATAGTTGCGCTTTATTCCCATAGCGTCATGTTTTTAATATTAAAATAATGAGGATATTATAACCACTGTGATGTTGATTAAAGAAACACATATATCCTATATGACATATCATGCATCGTTCAATTCCAAGAAAGCGAACTTTTTGTAAAATAAATAACAGAACTTACGATAAAAAATAAAATACCTTCTAACGTATGCAAATATCCTATTGCTTCCGATACATTTTGAGTCAATGTCGAACTCAGCAGTTTAGAATCCTGAGCGAAGTCATCGACCGCGTTCTTTAGGTTGTCCTCAAGTAATATTGTCCTATTAGAGAAATTCACCATTGTAGCATCAGCACTTTCAAGAGCTTCTCTGATTCTGTCTAGCATTTGGTTTTCTTTTTTAATTGCGTCCGTTTTAAATATTTCAATAGTTTGTGACATTTTTTCCAAAGCGTCATTTACTCGTTGTTGTTGTTGTTCCATCGATATTTCCATCCGGATCATTTTTGACAACAACTGCTCTTCGTAGTGAAAGGCGGAACACTGAGGCTCCTTTGAAGTAACTCTCTTGCTCATTAGCAGGACAAAGAAAATCAACCGCGAAACATTATCCTGGGACCACATAGCGCAACGCTTGTTCGTGAAATGCGCAAAATTATGGAGGTATTGAACTTATTTACTCTTGTCATTCGGCGCGCATGCGCAGATATAATATGTTTGCATTACTAGCTTTGCTGCTTTACGTCAGGTAATTTTATATCTTTAACCGACACGCCTTGAATTCCAAGCCAAATTATATTGATAAACGTTTATACGTGTGCATTTAGGATGAAACGCGCTTTGAAATACTCTGATACAGTCTTAATCATATGAATAATAATGAATACTGTATAAAACGCGAGCCATGTGATAACTGATCTGGCGCATTTTCATCCCTCCAGAAAGTGCATGTTTGCATTTGTCGGGTATTTACTAGGGATGGAAACCGGATACCAAATCGGTATCCGGATATTCGTATCAAGTATTCGAATACTATCCGGATACTCGTATCAAATTGTTTTCATAATAAGTATATTTCCTATTTATATGTCACCCACCTTCTGTTATTTGATATAATTGTCCACTTAATTTATAATTCGTCATATGGCAATTTCACTTTTTCATTCATTCTTTCTCAGTCTTAATAATTTATATTGTTATTATCAAAGCTAAACAACTCATTTTACGTCATAAAACTCATGATGAATACCACATAAACACCTCGCAAATTCGATAGTTACTTCGGCCGAGGTGGTTGCTTGGTTACTGCCACGTGCTTTCGAGTTTGTTATTTATCAGCAGGTTCCATGTTAAATGACGCTTTGATTATTTGATAATCGATTGTAATTTTATTTCATTACATTGTTTGATTGAATGCAATACCTACACTTTCTGTGGTGTTTTGTAATGAAAGATATAATTGCGGAAAAGATAAGAAGACAAAAAGACGATCTCATTTTTCTTTATTTACATGCGTGTACTTTTTTTATTTATCAATAAACTAAACATGTTTACATATCGTATGAAAACTAATTTACAAGACGCAAAATGATGGAAGTTTGATTGAAAAGTGAAAAGATAAACAAATTTATTTTTGTATTTATTGTTCAGAAAGCAATAATTTCTTCATGCATATTCATCAAAAAATACGATTGTTCATTAATAGCTTTGATTGCACGACCCTTTTCTTGTGATTGGACGATAAATTCCTACGGATTAATGATCAATCCGTTTAATATCAACTAGTGCCAATAGGTGTCAATTAAGCACATCTGAGATCATAAAACAACACTTGACATTGTAAACAAGGTCATAGAATTTTACAGGGTGTTACACAAGGACACAATATCACGCCTTGTGCAAACACCCAATTAGCAGACGATTTGTGACACATACCCGCTTCGCGACAGACACTGTTGACCACCTCAAATATTTCATCCGAAAACGATTGCTATGTCTATGCTAAGCTATTTCATTGAAATTTTAATTTTTAACGAATATTCGAATACCCATTTTGATATCCGAATACTTGCGTGATATCCTGATATCCGATTACTCGGATATTCGCTTCCATCCTTAGTATTTACACAACAGTGGTGCAATAATAACTTCTTTTTTATAATTCAATCCTTACCACATGATTAATGCTTATTAAATAAAACTTGTAGCTTATTGTTTCTACAAGTAAAAAGTCGGAGTACGAAGGAACCCCGACGAAACCTATGGAATATCCTTGATTCCCGCATGGATGGAAATAATCTTTGCTTGTATGGTATTTCTAGAAGTTCATCTGGTGCACGTGTGTTTTTCAACGAAAAATGTCCGTGTAACTAACGTTCGATTATACAACAAATCGATACGCTTTGATCAAAAAGTACTAAATGACGGAAAACACTTAAACCTTAAAAGTATATTTAACCTTAAGTATAACTATCAATTGATCGGAGGCATTACCCCTTACTCCATACGTATTTATGTATTGATGTCAGACCATTGCCACTGCTTCTCATTATATCAAATGACTTTTTATTTGTAACATAAATTTGTCAAAAATGTTTATGTTAAAAGCTTTCACTTTTTTTGTTTAGTTCGAACGTTCAAGCATTTGCAGGGTAACAGTGTGCCGTCCATGGTTGTTAATTTTTGCTCAATGTTAGATAATGCAGATATGTGCAATTTTGCGGATTTCATTTTTCTACAATTATTCTGATTACTTTCTTCTTATTAACTTTACATTATATTGCGGTGCAACCGACGATTATTTCTTTACACGTTATTAAACTTTAGGTACTACGTGTTTACGACTTTGAATTGTTTTTAAAATATGCCAAGGGGTTAGGGCTATTTAGAAATGTTGTTATTGTTGTAACCAACCGGTCGACCTATATGGCGGATTTGACGGAGACAGGGTCCAAGGATCATCAAATGTAATCAAAGGTACACCAAAATATAACATAAAGTTAAAAGTCATTGTCTAAGGGAGAAAGGAAGCATTACATACAGTCGTCATCGGATGCAAGGAACTTTTGATGAAGTCAAACGGTGCAAAATATCAGTCCTAAAATGTCCGAAATATCCACCCTCATTATATTAACATATGATTTAAAATCACGTGGTATATACACAGTTGTTATTTTTTACTTCGGTACCAAACCTTAAACTACAAAAACTCAAAAAAGTTACACAGTCTACATTTGTCTGTCTATAAAATATTTGGATATTTGTATTTTTATTATTTCCATAGTTAAGTTAGCCACGCATCCACAAAACCGGATGCTTGAAAAATAGTTTTACTTAAGATGCCCCGTTTACAGTAAGTTGGTCATCACTTTGTATTGTTCTCTAGTTCTTTCCTTTATAATACAGGTATACTTTCACGCGCTTTTATAAAGAAAATAGTTAAATACCGTACATACTGTACACATATAATATCTTGAAATATAACATCGGCTATGAATGGGGATCGATCCCATACC
Source organism: Mya arenaria (assembly GCF_026914265.1). Classification (NCBI taxonomy): domain Eukaryota; kingdom Metazoa; phylum Mollusca; class Bivalvia; order Myida; family Myidae; genus Mya; species Mya arenaria. Next base: position 23,341,094 of record NC_069131.1, read on the forward strand.
TCTGGACTTATCTACCACTCGGCCATTCTCACCGAGTTTTATTTGTGAGTTGATTGGTTGAATACCTTACGCTACAATTGAAAATTAATTTAGTATGTTTTCTTGTAACTAATAAATTAACTCCTCTTTATTTACAGATTCTACAATAAAGCTTGATTTTTAAGGTAATGAATGGTATTTGTAGTCTGCATGTCACTTAATATTGGCTAAATACCATTGTATATAGAAATACATCGGAAATTGTTTTTGTGGCTTCACCTTTGAATCTTGTTAGTATTGATACATGTTGAAACAAGTGTGAGGTTACGGCCATACACACTACTTTTCAACTACTGTACTTCCCAAGCAGTTTTCATAGTACCATTACAACCTATACACCCGTATTTTATATCAGCACAATGATGCTCATCTTAGTGGGGTTGGCATTTCCAACATGTGTAATTTTATACGGTGTCGGGGTTTTGGATATATAGACTTAGCTTAACGATGAGTCGATTTCCTGAATTGATGCCATGTTTTAATTAGTATCAGTATCATCAATTGCATCATTACCAATTGCATTACATGTTATTATACTCTCGAAATAAACAAAAAACTGATTTTAATATAATAACCCTCATACAATTAAACATATTCGTAATCAAGTAATAAAACGGAATCTACAAATAAAAACTAACATACTTATACATATCTACAATATTCATTTTGTTCGCCATAATGCAATATAGGTCTTCTGGTGTTCTAAATCTTAAATTTCACCGATGAAAGTTTCAGCTTACTGATCCAACTGATTACCAGTCAATGTCAATTCATTTTGCAGTAATATTCACATCAATCTGCACAGTTGGAGTTCTTCTAATTGGCTTATATGGCTCTTTCGAGCAATTCCTCCCAATCACGCAAGTCACCCATTCGTCGTGTAATCATTGCGACAAGTTCTTGTTATAGCTTAATCGTATTTCTGTTACGTTTGTTTGGACGTTGTCTCTCAAGGCCGTTCTAAGTAGGCATAACAGCTATCCAAAGGGCAAAACAAATTTCATATTTAGCTCGCACTGGCGGCGAAGGAAATACTTCGGTATGAATTGTTTTTAATACAAAGATGGATTTTATAGCTGTGACCCTGTGACCACCTTGGAACAGATAATGCAATTTGATACGGATATAAATGATCACCATATGTCCGATAATAAAAATATGAAATAGCATCCCTTTGTCAGTGTTGCCCTTCTTTACACCGACCTTACATTCAAAATGTCTTTAACAAACACTGTATCAGACATAATCACTTTTAATTCAAAATTACTTGCCTAAGGTATAATGTGTTTTGATTAGATGAAAAATGCGTACCAAATCCTAGGCGTTTTAACAGTTAACTAAATAACAAATGCAGCTTTGTTAATGTTATTCAATGCAACCTCTTATCTGATCAGCAGTGTTATTAAAAAAAAACCTCTTAATATCCAATTAACTTATCCAATTACCCAGGTATATTTCCAGACTTTTACATATTGAATGCGAACTACAGGCACAAGCCAAAAACAGCTTAAACTACTTGTCTTAGGTACAATAATCAATGTTTCATAGGAAGTCAACGAGAAACACCCATCATTACAGACGCCAAGAACAAACTCCAGAACTACAAAAAATATCTTTTATCAGATTGCATGGCCAATAATAATGTATTCTAGACTCTTAATGCTAGCAGGCCTTCTTTTTTTAGGGTAGGTCATTAAATTATTATGCCATTAAAATAGGCGGTTGTTTGATACACCTGCAAACGTTCCAGGAACATGAATAGGTCTTGTCAAGATTTTATCTGTATGTGTTATAATTTTGTGAAGTTTGATTAAAGTCCGATTAAAATTGACAACGTTAATTACCGCTCAAACACAAACTTTTACTCTATTTGACATCAGAAATAGTAATAAATGGTCAACCCTTGAAAAACTGTTGTATGAGAATTCAACAGTCAACTGTAACAATAGTATCAAGCTGTTTTCTATTAATATAAATCTTATTTTAAGCTTCCCTATTGCAGCGTAATTTTGACACGAATCAAAATCATTCATGTCAGTATATTGTTTACTTTATCGAATGGGTACACTAAGCGAAATGATAATTGCGATTGGACCACAAAGGCCCATATGTAACACCAAATCAACAAAATAATATTAACACTAGAAAGGCTGTTCAACTGATATTAATTACCAATCCAATGATATTCCATGCACTTAACCTTTGAAAGAAAATTGACTGTAGTTGTAAATTTTCATAAATTCAGTTTTGTTTTACCAATTCTAAAAACAAGTTTGTTCCTTTTGAAAAATGAGAAATCGAATACAAAAGTTACCTGAATAGATTAAAAAAGCACATTTGATTTCAACACTTTGTTGACACTAGATGAGAGCGAAATGATAGTGATTGAGGGGTCGTATGATTCAAAGTCGAACACAATTCTTTCCCGATTAAATTATATTGAATGTCTGCATAATGTATGACTTTAACTATCATACTGTTTGTTATACACAATAGTAAAAATGTGAACGGTGTATTCCCATCTCATGATCATAGATTTGGCAAAAGATATATGCAAGATAATTGAACTGATTTTAATTTCTTTACAATTATTCCCACACGATTAAACAAGTTTACTTCAAGTATGTACTTTGATAAGAATTACCATTTACGTTTTTACTTTATTCGGGATTGTTGGGATAAGAGTGAGGTTGTGCACACACACACGAGTTTAAACCCCCTTGATAAACATCCTTAGTTTTCTTTTTATTATATATGTAGTGTATTGTTTGTGGAGTTTTGCGCTGTTGTTCCATGTTCCTGGTTTGTGATTGGTATTTTTGTGTTCTATGTCGTTGGCGTTGACTCTGTGGCATTCAACGGGGTTAATATTTAAACTGTCGACTACCGTACTTGTTTCTGTAATTTTTCATATAAATATTTATTGCCATGTTCACAGTTATTCATGAATCCTAATTCGCGCTTTGCAATAATCAACGATAACTGTTTTGCAGCCTGACAGGATATAACACTTATAATCGTGTTATGTTTCTGTCGTTGGTTTTATCAAAAAATACTATTATACTATTGAAACAAAAATAAATCAGAATTATAATAGAATATTTTCTAGCCAGTTTTCTTAAATGATATAACTCTAAAATAATTGAATAAGCTAACGTACAACAATCGAATGACGTCAAAGCATTTATTCAAAGCAAATGATATTTGATTTCAAATAATCCTGTCTAGATTTGTCAAAATGTATAAAGCATTTTTTATTCAGAAAATCATAAAGCTGTCATATTTGATGAGTGTTCGAAATTGTCGTGAAATGGTAAGCCTACTTTATCAACTTATTTTGGTTCGCCCGCTTTATCAATCCTTGAATAATGATTGTTTTCTACTTTGAATACTATCGAAGCGATTATTAACGTTTTTGTTCCCTTTTTAATATCGTGTCAAAATAAATCTTGAATAAGTATTCTATGAACTGCCTGGGGTTGACTTATTAGATGAATATATATGCAAAAGGCTACAGAAACATGCTCAGTAGCAAAAAGTTTAAACATAAACCCGGTTTAGTGGCAATGGGCAACGCCAAAGACATAGAAGTCTAATTGATTAGCAAATGTTACCATATAAATAAAATTAATAAGTACTCGATCGAAACTTTTCTGCAACGTAATGTGACAAACTGCGGGCAATACGGTGAAAACAGTCATACCAAAATAATCAGGAAAAGGGGCCCTATTATACGGATGTTAACATTCGACTCAATGTATTGATTAAACAAGAACAACATTGCAATTTAACGGCGCTCGTCGACTTTTCTAATTTAAAAAAAAAATCACGTGATTTGTAGCAGTTAGAATGATACATATAGTAAAAAGGCTGAGTGATAGTCGATTCCTGTCGATTCTACTTAGATAAAAATGTGTCTGCACCGAGCAAATTCTATCGATAAAATAAGTTGTTTCAACAAATAAAAAAGGATTGTATGGCATACATTTAAAAACCGTCAGACATCTTTTGTTTATCTCTTCTTTCAAGTTCTGTCTAAATAAAAATCCTTTTTTTTTCATATTTTTTCCTGATTACTGGTTAATGTTCACAGCTAATTTTTACTGCAAACTTCCAAATGTATGTTAAACAATTTGAAAATGAGATAAAATACCACCTGCTTATTTGTTCTTTAAAACTACAAAGCAAAACAAAGCTCGTCACCACAATATTGACAATAATCATAACTGTCTTGAAAACTTTTTACGCAATCAAAATGTTTTGTTTCATTTTCTTCTATTAATCATGGTTTAACTTTTTCATTAACAGGGCTGTGAATGAAAAGATGAATGCGTTTGCAAATATTAGCATTCAATTGCATATGTTTGTATTTGTAGCTGTCTGAACGCTCTGAAATTGTTTGAACATCGGTTTAAGGTCAACATATAATTAAACTCAGAGGAAAGTTGATGATCTATTTGACCAGCTATGAAACATTTAATATATTGTAGCCCGACTTCGTGGCGTGTTAAACTTGACTGCCGATAATACCTTACAATTATATATACCAACATGAGTTTATACTTGCTTATTATCATTTTCTCTAAATTTACAATTTTATCATTTTGCGGTAGTTTTAGAGTAATCACTGCTTACACACATATCATCTGACAACGATAAAAATCATTCAATTGCATTGTGTTTTTTTATATAACTTATCATTTGGATATAAAATATTCCTTTCTTTAAAATGATTGATATAGATAGTGAAACGAATTCCTGAAAAATAATATACAGCTGATATACAGATATTTTTCAAACAGTGTGGTTGAGATCTTAACTGCTTTTCAAGGGAGATCATACGTATGTTATTGATAAAATAACTGTATGCTCTTCCGTTCTTGTAATATTTGGTTATAGTTGTTAATATAGATTTTAAGCATGCACACGATTTATGTTTAGGTTGTTTTAAACAATATTATCGATATTTTGCGCTTTTGTCAACCGGGGAAAACCCTATTTATTTATGGGCTAATAATTTTTGCAAATGTACTCATGTCATATTCGAAGTCAAATGAGTTAACATACTAATATATTAAAGTGAATATGTTTCTTTAGTCATACTCAACAGTATGCTTCGTTCCTTACTTTAAGGTATTAGCCGCGTAATACACACTTTTATAAAAGCTTTATCCGACAACATAGTTATAATCATGGTACACTATGGGACTTTTATCCAAATTTTGAAGATTTGTTACCGTGAATTAAAAAAGTTATTTATGTTTCATTACACCCACCCCCAAATTCCAAGGGCTATAAAGAGCGACAAGTAAATATTTTGTCTATATTTGATTTTTTTTCGCATTATCAGAGATAATGAAATAAACAACAGTTTCTGGTAAAATAATACTTCAGTTAACAAAAAACTAAAGTTCAAACGAACAAATTATTGATACACATGGAAAAAAATCATTTTGATTGATCTTGTGAGTCTTCGGAACAGAGCAGTATTTCGATGTTTGAAAAAATATAGCAGTTTTACAAAATTCATAAAAAATAGTTAAATATAAGGCAAGTTGCTGAAATCATTTTAAATATTATCTATGATGTCTATTGAACAATTTAGAAGACAATTTATGATAGTTTACCGTCCAGTTTTGAAGAAAATATACATAATGTCATGTAACCATACATTTTTATAGCTAATAAAATGCTTAAAAATCAATCTTTTTCTTGTAAAAATTTATAAAGCTTAAATGGACTTATTCATAAAATGTACTTTTTCAATTAAATGAATTTTAATTATAATACTTACTCAGAATACAGAGTTTAAAACAATGAGTGTACTTTTAAACTAAAATATGTCAAGAAACAAGAACACTAAGTGGGCGGTAATGCCCCTCCAACAATGTCAGAGTGAAAATTCTCAACTAATGTCTTTTAATATTATAACATGTAAACAATCTCTGTGGGTAATTTGATGTCTATATGTCTTATTTTGTCATTGGTATTCTAACATTTAGATTTTTTCACAATAGTTCTTCACTCTTAAACGTTTGAAGTTTGGTCTGTTCCCATGCGTTTGTACTTGTAGTGAGAGCACAGATGATAACTACTCAATGCTGAGTCAATGCTGATTTGGTTTTCATGCCCCTTCAGGTACTTTACCCATCCAAAATGCTTAGTGCTGTAAAGGAAAAAAGGTGTACTTTAAAGCCTTTCTAACAAATTAGTATAGATAACTATACTGCCATACATATACACAATAAAGTATAAACAGTTTAATATTTCTCGACATTATTTTGAAAAAAAAAACACAAAAACAAGCTGATACATACATGTATATATAAAGAAAATTATTAAATTTATCAATAAAATTCATCATCATCATCATCATCATCATCATCATCATCATCATCATCATCATCATCATCATCACCACCACCACCACCACCATCATCATCATCATCATCACTACCACCACCACCACCACAACCACCACCACCACCACTTGATTATTGAATACAGTGGGTTTATAAAAACAAAAACCAAGTCATATATGTTTTATATGAAATACTCACATCATCTCTATCAGATGCGACTGCCTTGTGGATAGACATGGCTGTCAATTCTGCAGGCTGGAATTCTTCATAACCCAGTGTTGGTGACTTAGTAATATTCAGTCATTTTCCTGCCTGAAAGAAATTAGACTTCTGATTATCAACCAACAGAAACTACCACCATAAAATACAAATGCACAAGTATTATACATTCTGCACTAATATCCGTTTCAGCCAAGAGTAAGGGTTGGTAGGTACAAATATGTAGTTTTTGTGCGTATGGTTGATAATCATTCACAACAGTCTGGGGTTTTAATGAGACCTACACCAAGCAAATGAATGTCGCTAGTGTCCAAGCAGTTGTGGCTTCAAGCCCCAAACCATGTACTACTTTTTCTCACAAGTTAATTTTGAAAATATGCATTATGGTATGTTAGAAATAGGTCACGTACCAAAACACATCATTTTTAAACACAATTTTAAGTCTAATATTTTTCTAAGATATAACAATTAAATTAAAGATTACATACTCATATCATATAAATAAATAATGTATGTAAGTACATATAAAATATGTAGCATATACATAAGTACATATACAATAAGTAACATGTACATGAGTACAGTACATGTAAAAATATGAACACGCTGTCTAAACATTTAGCTAACAAAAATGATTTAAGAATTCCAAAGATAAATTAAAAAACAAACATCAACGTACAAAACTGCTCAAGGATACTTACATTCATAGCCCTTTGGTACGAATATCTGAATATCCCAGTTCCATGCTGATTGTTGACAGTTCGTTTTTTCGACAGAAAATCTTCTCTTACTCGTATAAATCACTTATAATCCATGTTTTACTGTAATGACTCAAGTTGTTAGATGTATCGTTATCAACTGCCAGCGTGCACATTAAGTGTTTATTTATTTTAAACGTGTATTCATGAGAAATGCACCACAGAATTTCCAAATACTGCAATGTAGAAATTCCATTAATGACCTATGAATAGCGGGGAAATACCTTCTGTTTCTAAAAATAGCAACATCCGGTACAGGCCGAATACGCCCGATGTTCGTCGCGATCTGTTACGGCGAGTGGCGATATATGTCGATGTTACCCGATGTTTCCCGAGTTTTATTACATGGCTAATACCTTAAACTGTTATTGGTTGTATGAAACAAATGCATGTGTTGCCATGGCAATAGTGGAACTGTGGGCAAGACCATAAAACATATATTAAGAATGCATGGTCAAAGGAATTACGTAATGTATCCCCTGCGGAAATAAACGGTTCCAAACTGCATCTGAACAATGTTTTAATCGTTATTTTCGATGTCTTAAACTTGCCAAAAACATGGCCAAGGGTTGATTTGATCACATTATAAACTGGTTTGAAACATAGGGATTCACATTTGTGTATTGGCCCCCATTGCCGGAAGATATTTAAACATGATTAAAAAGAGGCCATGATATAGAAGTATTACATCACTGATGCAAACAGCCATATCAATTACGAATATTTCGATAATGAAAGTATACACCCACATCCCTGCTTTGAATATGTATATATGACCGTAAACTGGTTTACTATGGATATATCTCTAACCTTTGACAAAGAAAAGTTACGACAATGAAATGTTTTAAATTACTTATTGGTCATGATATAGTATTTTTATGGCCATAGTTTAAATGTTTCACATTTGTAAGCCAAAACGAGATTGACAATTGTCAAGAAATTGGTAACCATGATATATTTGCGTTATGACCGTTGGTATTTTGATAATAGAAATAGATAAAGCATTATTATAATATTGTTAATTTTTGTCAAGATTAATTAAATTTATGTTGTATATATCCACGTAATGTTTATTTTCATAGATATACTATGATCTAGTAATGTTAAGGCAATGTTTATTGACAACGATATCTAGCATCAGCTGAAAATAGTGACTGAAAAAAAAATGATGACAACGACGGACAGGCCGCAATAAATCATCCTAAAACACATTGTGCTCAAGGAATATAAACGTTACAGATAACTGTGCGGCGTTCCCAACGTTAACCCATTATTTGCTAGCCAAATGGTTAACAAAAGATAATACTTTTAAGTTAAATTATGACAAAACTTAGCACAAATGTACTTTGTTATTTACTGTTAATCTCATAATGTTTGTATGTGCAAATATTGAATTGAACCTACCACAATGTTATATAATGTTGGATGTAAAAAACCCACTATATTGAATATTGTCTTCACGTTAGCATCTTCACCAATCCTTATAATATTTGAAATCAATGTGAATGTCCATAAGCTCACTGTCAAGTAGATTTTGGGTCAAATCCGACATGTTGGTAAAGAGTTATGGCCCTTGACTAAACCAAAATGGCACATTTAACATTTTTACATTCACACACCTTCATTTATTGATAGTCTGAATCATTTATTGAAATAAAACATTTATTACGATAATATCTCGATCACATTCGATTACAGGCAACATTGTATTAGAAGGCAAAGACTTAAATGCGCCGATTTAAAAAAAAAATATAAGTCAATACATAAAATAATCTTGTGAACATGTGACTTTCACCACAGCTTCAAAATGTGTTTCTTGTGAACATGTGTTGTGAAAAAGAATGAAACTAGCTGATATCATAGAAGTATCTCATGAAAACAATAGTAATGCCATGGCTAAATTCCATATATCGGGTGACCGTGTAATATTGAATTGGCAAGTTCTGTGCACAGAAAACACGTTGTCTGTACTATTATAACACTACTATAACATGCTAAGCCATCTGAACTAATTTTATTCGGTTTGTTGTAAATATAGACTCTTTTTTAAATGTGCTTAGTATAATTCAGAATCTGAGAGAAAATGTCATCTTCAAATACACAGACACACGACTGACGACCATTCTAAGCATGGTTCCGTGAGTATTTCGTAAATTCAAAAACACATTTCGAAATATTCTTACTCATATGGGTTTTAAAGAGATAAAGTAGGTCGAACAAGCTGGTCAACTGCTGTCTTACATGCTTTAAGAATAGTCCGTACGTACACATATACTATATAACATGACATCAGAAAAAACAGAAAAAATAGAAATATATAAGTAAGAAAACCTTGTTAGTAGTTTGTCAATTTTGCGACTTGTTGCACTTATTTAATAAATTAAAAAGGTACATGCAGTTATTTTAATTCAAAAACAATCACTTGTAGGTTAGAGCTGAGATATCCTGCCTCTATTTACGATAGGCAACAACATGTAGTGTGAGCCGCAACTGCCAAAGCATTGATTGACGCTGATAAATTGACGGTTTTATACGGTTGGTGTCTGGGTTTGATGCCATTTCAGATCGTAACGTAACATATTTAATAAAGTAACAAGTGAGATAGTAATGAAATATTTTTTTTGTATGATAATTGCTTAATTAGTTTTTAAACACAAGTTTAGCGTCAGAGAGGTCTGTCTTGTGAAATAAGTCTAAGGTGATGTTGTAATTTACAGGAATGTGCCATATATACACCATGCTGTGTGCAATGCGACCACACCTTAATAATTGGTCAGAAATGATTGGAGACAATGATTAGATTTTTGATAAAGTGCATTTTGTGATTTTATATGTACACTATTACTGGTTATACTTCCTCTTATATATGGCACTCAATATTGTAAAATCATTTTTTATTGAAAGCACAATATTTTACTTCTTTTAATTTTCGTTTAATACATGGAAAAAGTTCACGGAAATTTGTGCATTTCAAACAAGAAAAAATAGGGGCGAATTTTAATGATTACGATGAATAATACCAAAGAAATTTGAGTAGAACAAACTGGACGCATCAGCAGTCGCCATAACTGGTCTTAAAGAGAACCTAGTATACACCTTAACAACTGGACACTGGCGGTCAGGAACACAAAGCTTAGCAACAATTCAACCAGGGGGTAATATGTCACTGATTCTCAAGTGCTATATATATATGTGTGTGTATGTGCGTGCGTGCGTGAGTGTGTACATGCGTGCGTGAGTGAGTGCGAGCGTGTGTGTGTGTGCGTGCGCGCGCGTGCGTGCGTGTGTGCGTGCGTGTGTGTGTGCATCAGTTAATCAGTATTGCAATTTAGGACGAAAAATTTTTGGTCTATTTATTTAAATTACCCTAATGTAATAGGGTAAGACAATACGTAGTGATTGTTTGCGCTCGAACAAATAAAGAACATTTTCTCTAAAGACTTTTCAAATATCTTAAGATTTTGAAATTATTAAAAAAATCGCTACTGTTTACGCGTGAAATATGTTGCCTGTCTCTTATGCTACTCATGTGAAATTTCTGAAACCCCAGAATTCAATTATTATACAATATCTGACCACACGCCATTCTGTCCGGTAATTGAACCAACAGAACAGCGTGTTCCTCCTTTATTAATTGATTGCTTAAGAGGACTATTGTGGACTTAAGCTGCTTACCTATTTCCATGGAGGCAAGACAGTAACATACCACGCACCAATATATCGAAAATCTGAAGTTTAAGTAGGATTCATATATTTTTCATTTGCCAAATGACTTTTTTTAAACTTGTTTTTTTTTAAATAAAAAATGATTAATCGTGATTATCGTGAAAATTGCTTAAACACAGACAAAACCCTTCAAATGGCAAAACCACTCCCTTTTTAGTAGAGCAAAATAATGCGCTCATCTTGATCCTGTTATTAAAAAATGTACATTGTATGAAAATTACAAAATCTAGCAGAGTAGCCAATAAACATGGACCCCGTTTAATGGCACAGGCTAAACGCCAAAGATATAAAACACAAAAAAACAAAATATCAGAAACATGGAACAACAGCACAAAACTCCACAAACAACAAAGTGCATATTAAACTTGGAATTATAACAGCAATTAGGTCATTAGTATTGTTACAATGTTTGGAATCAAGTTCAAGTTGAGAAACCATGTCGATCTGTCAGAGTCGAAAGAAATATGTTACTGTAGCATTCTCGTGTTTGGTTGCGACGTTAAGTTTCAATGGTGTGTGCAGCAGAAATAAGAGTGGATCAGGTTTTCAGGATATGGGTATCATTTGAAGAAACATGAAACTGAGCAGGATGTGAAAAAAAACTTATTAGGTTTGCAGACAAAGCAATACATTTGAATTGTAAGCTCCATTTTTTGTCCATTACCAATCTTGAGTCAAACCTGATTGACTAATTGATATTTTATTTTCATGAAAGGCTATAAACAACAATGTATAGTACAATACAACTATTTACGCATTTAATCGGGAGTAAAAACTTAAAAAGATGGTCGTGTTTTGGCATCATGCCTCTTTCAAAGAAAATAAGGCCCATCTCTATGGAGGTTATTCGTTTCCAAAAGTCCAAACGTATAATTCCCACAATGTGCTTCTTAATCGTACTAAATATCTCTTACATTTGTCAATGTAGACGTGCTATTTGTTGTTTCTATTCGTCAGTTTTTCCGTATTGATTTCTTATTTGTCATTATAGTAGTCAAAATGTATATTTGTCAGATCGACCCTGTATAAACTCACTAAAACATAGATCATATAACTTGCCTTTAACAATATGATGATGTAATTTAGAAAGCCGAATCATGCATATGTAAAACTGCAATCCTACAGTCGACACTCACATTCGTAAAATGAACATTTGCAGTCCAACAAGTCCAGGTTTACAAAAGTCAATTGACAAGTTCAGAATTACAAGGATAGACGATTTCACCTATACCTTATATGGTAAATTTGACCGAATGAAACGAAGGTGAATGGGCGGAGCTAACGAATCAGATTTTCTGTCGTTTATTTCCGTTGAATCAAGCAAGGGAGATAACATCTTCGCCTACCTCCTGTAAATTCCCGGTTGTAAGTCCGAGTACTCTCTCTTTATTTCACAATAAAAACAAAAATTAAGTTCATCTTTTATTTTATTTTGACGATCAATGTTCCTAAATGGGTTATAAATCACCATATTATTTAGTCAATTGCAGTTGGGTGTATCTGAGCTGGGCTCACGGACCCAGATTTATACTGCCACAGACTGTCAGTTTTCTTTTACTTATATACCCAAGCAAGCAAAAATTGTTCATTTATTTTATTTACAAGTGGACCATGGGCGGGTCGTTCAGTGTGTGTGGGGGGGGGGGGGGGAGCTGTAAGGCCTGTGTCCCCCCAAGTTGCCCGAAAGTAAACTTAAAGGTTATTTTTTTTTGTCAATATTTCTCAGAAAAAAAGTACTTAATTACACCATAATGCACCAATTCAGACTAAAAATATTTAAAATATTCTAGGGGGAGTACCCCTAAACCCCACTTCCCACATTTTAAACATATTATTGTCATGCCAACTCGAGGGATCATGTCCAAAAAGTTGTGCCCCTAAGTAACGCCCCTCTAATGCAAGTCCCTGTTCAAAACCTGCTCCAGCAAACCCACGAAACTTTTGATGGACATCATAATGATATCTACCTAGTTTTGTCTGATGTTATACATTTACTATCTTAATAAGCATGTATGGTGTAAACGTGTAATTTCAAAACATCATTGAAACAAAATATCCATGTGGATGGAAGAACAGCCCTCGAACCCACTTGTGTCCCACAGTTATGAATTACGGGATCTGCCACTGTGAACCATAACAATCAAGTGGGGGATTTCAAGAACATGAAAAAATAGATATCGTGAGTCTTAGATTAGAAAAACAAACGCCCGATTTTTCCCATCCAAAAGGGCTAGGTCCGCTTCACCTAAATGTGAAAAAAAGCCCTGACTGTTGAGTGTGGGTATAAAAGGTAGCAGCAAGTAATAATTGTTTATTAGCAATAAATTGACTTCATCATTAAAATATTTTATTAATTACCTATAAAATAATATTCAATACAGTATAATGTACGAGTTATATGAAGTTATAATCTTAGTGTATTTTATCCATAAAGTTCCAGCTACCAGGTAAGAAACCTCTGGGGCATCTTAGTGAATAATTTCAACTTAATGAAAATTTAGATTTTTTTCTTCGTAAATTTTAAATTATCTAATATTACTTGCAATCTTAAACATTGCAAAAAGGCAAGAAAGTGTCCTCTAATAGTGTTTTTAGTAATTTAAAGCTGCACTCTCACAGATTGACAGATTTGACAACCTTTTTTTTGGCCCAGACTCGGCTGATTTTGGCAGCAATGCTTTCTATACAAATAATAAGATTATTCACAATAAAACAGATCTAAATTGTTTTGAAAAAGCCGACATTATTCATTTTTCTTAAAACGTTACTATAGTATCACTTTTAGCCATAAAACATCAATTTGCGAACGTAAAACTGAAAAACTGTATCTGATCTTTTGTAAGCAGTCTTATACCACTGACATTTACGCAAAAATTGTCTAATTCCAACACAAAAAATAAAAATAGTTGTCAACACGGTCAATCTGTGAGAGTGCAGATTTAAAAGAAAAATAAGACAATGGGACTTTTCATTTTTGAACTATAATTTAATGCTAATGACTTCCATTTTGTTGTGTTTGAGTCAAGTATCATTTTGCATACTTCTCATTTCATGTCATATGTGCATATTAAATACTATTATATAGACAAAAACATGTTGTAATATCATATATTATTTAATCGACATGAAATAATTTATAATCCTTCCTGTTTCCAAATCATAGTCCATAGTGTCATAATATAGATAATTCGTAATGTCCATAATAAGGTTCGCAATGTCCACGGTCCAAAGTATCCATAATTGGTTTAAATAGAGCCGAGTGATAGCGGACATTTCCGAAAGACGTAAGGAGGAGTTAAGCCATGGTTAAGGCGGAGTTAAGACATGGTTAAGGCGGAGCTATCTATAAATAAAATTAAATTAATCTCGTAAACATGTTCAACTGCGAATGAAAAGTCACCAGCATACAATGTACTTTGTATAACTACGAACTGAAATCTGTCTTCTACACACCTAAATGTAAAACTCGGCATGTGACTTTCACAGAATGACGTGTGTTTAACATACACAACTTTATAAACACGACTGAATCGTCTGTTGAATAAAACTCCAATCGATACAATGAAAAATGAAAATGTGCAGTATAATATGTAAACATACAACCGATGAGTTGGCGGTTGTAAAATGTAAATTGGTAAATCATCAATGATACAAACCTAAAATACACACATACACGTCTGGACTTTTGGCAACGAATAGCCTCCATACATCTCTGGATTATTGATAAACCCGAAGAATTTGCTGAAGGCCATCTTGTTGCGGTTAACTTGTTGCCGTTTATGAAGTTCATGGTATAAATATTTTAGTCAAGTTTCGGAAGAAATGTTGACTTGGACAAAATAGGTCATAATCTTAGGAACGTTGTCCAAATATAAGTAATTGAGGTTCATGCTAATAGCTTCCTGTGGAAATGAGTCCAAAAAACGTGCATTCTAAAACATAAAGACTTCTATTTGAAACCGTTACATACTGAATACGATACACATAAGTTCGAAACAACTGATAAACATAAAAAAGTTACAACATTAAAGCCTTTTTAAAAGCCGTAACCACAATCGAACAAACAGATTTTCAAGCGTATTGCATGGTCTTTCAAGTCAACAATTCTTGCTCCTGTCGGGCTTGATGTTCAGATGAGCTAAATAGTTTGCGTCAATGAAGTGTATATAATCGGGAGTTCAGATAAAATTATTGCTATTAGTTTTAACAAGTAAGATATATCGTATCAGTCACATCAACATACGAACAGTTGTGGAGCTTATCACAAGCCTTTTTAATATTAAGAGACAATGGCATCGAACAACACAACGCAAACAGCTATGGTACTGTTTAAAGACGGATATGATATTCCTTTGTACGGACTGGACAACGGCATGTTCTACTATGTTCATGTTACTTCTATTGTTTGTTTAACAGTGAGTCTCATATGCGCATTGTCCACGATAACTTCTTCGTTTTGGAGTCACCTGGCTGGAGAGTTTTATACCGGATGGACGAAAGGCGAACGACTTGCAGTTTACTTGTCAATTTGCGATTTTTTCTTAAACATATCGCTTTTGATGAACCATCTGCCTATTCTGATCACCAAAACTCACACCAGTCCAAAGGAACTTTGTTCATTTTTTGGATTCATCATGACTGAATTCATGCTTGCTCAAATTCTGATGGTCAACGTTGTAGCAATAAATATCTTCACCACGATGTTCTTCGGCACAAACTACTCTTTTGGCAAGTTTGATAGCGGTATACTTCTGTGGTCATTTGGTGTTCCCTTCATCGGCGCGTTGATTGCTGCCATACTTGATCAGTTTGGACCGATAGAAATTGCGTAAGTCGTGTTATTAATTTTAATAAAACAATAACAACAACACGAATACATCCAGTAGCTTACCTAACCAAGATCTTGCTTAAATGCCAAATAAGTACCCCATAAGAAACGCAACGCTAGAAGACAACAAACATTAAACATATATAATGCCTTTGGTGAATATTTAGGCAACAGTTTTGGCATAGTGAACACAAGGATATAAAGAACACGGGGTTTAGCCGTTTCGCCCCAAAATTTAAAAATAAGTGCATAATCAAATATATGAGCCTGATCACGTCGATTCAAGTCACGACAAACACTGTGTTTTCACCGTGATAACATACATCATGACCGCATCTTAAAGTTTGTTTTTACTATTATCGTCATCGTTTGATTATGTAATTAATGTATATGATAGACAACGAGTGGACGTATCTATGATGTATTTAATCGAGCGTAGCAAGGGTGAATAATTCACTAAAACAAGGAAGTTTTGGATCTTGTTCTTCAATTTAAAGAATCAAATATAATGTAAATATCACAAAAACTTCGTATACGGCAAAGAAAATGTATTTTGCTTGGCTTTTGCAAATTTTTTGGTAAACATATTATGCAAGTTTTGTATACCTATTTACAATTACTAGCGTTTGTTCACTTGAGAGCGGAATATCGTCCCAAGACGGATAGGTTTTGAAACGGTGGGTCTAATAAATACATCGAATATCATGTTCCAATATTAATTACGATAATAACTTATATTATTCACAATTTATTATTATTTGCATTCAATGACACTAAGGTCAAAATAAAGTAGCAATATTTGTAGTCCCGTGCTGTTTAAAACGACAAGGTTGAATGTGTTGCTTTTAAATTCAAGGGTACAACAAAAGGATTCATTTTCTGCTTCGGTATTTTTTATTGTTCTTTATCATTTCGTTGTATACATTTTGTATTTTAACGATAACTTTTGATGAACGGTCAAGTTTTATATATTTCTGAAATCATGCGTTTGTATCTGACTATAAACATATCAATAAAACTAATCAATGTGGCCTGTCTAAAATAAATTGTAAATCATGATTTTATCAATGAACCTTTTTAAATGAGCTTATTAGCCACAATATGTCACAAGTAAACTGTAGCGACTCACATAGATGAAAGATCAAACAACTAATATTTACTTACCGCCGCAATCTCTTTCTAACATCCCATATCATTTCTTTGTTTCAATGTAAAGTATATTTAAAATATGTTTATGAGTACATTACATAAATTAGGCAATTCTTCAACTATTTTTTTTTCTTAAAACATATGTGCTCTAGAAACGGCATACTCATTTGTCTTGGCCTATTCAAACAAATTAAAGTTTGGCCGCTCATGAAAACTGGTCAATTTCTTTTTCTGACTGGCCTTATAATGTCACATGATACTCAGTGGTGTGTAATATTTCTTCTTTTTCTTCTTTTGGGTACACCTCTTCAATAGTATCTTGCCTGGAAGGACACATAAGGTTATTGTTCTATACAGCGCTCTTGTTAACACACATAAGACAAAACAGGCAGATTTAAAGTGTGATGTGTTGTTGTTGTCGTTTTTTGTAATATTAAAAGGGAGAAATATAGTTTTGATATCTCCAACATGTGAATAGAATATCACAGCCAAGAACAGATTATTTCGATGTTAGAAAACAGTAAGTCAACAATTATGTATAATCCTTAATACTTGTTAACAAGTATGTACAAAACATAATACAAGAAGAAAACAGCCAATTGCCTTGACAATAATAACTCAGGATATACAGTTAATGAAACATTGTTTTCACGCGACGCTTTCCAAAACTGATTTTAAACAAGTTTTTATCCTTTTAAATAATGAAATATTGTAAAGATTATATCAAACTGTTATCAAATGAAAGTGTTCTCTAATATTTAAAACATTGCATTAGTCTTCATGTTTACATAACAGTATGTTGATACTCTATTTTTCAGTTGCTTTTTCGACACCATAAATGGCAGGGTTGCAAGTTTGGTACTAATTACGATCCCCATTACAGCAATCATGGTCATCAACGTTCTGCTCTACATGTTTACATAACAGTATATTCATATTATATTTTTCAGATGCTTTTTCGACGCTGTAAATGGCAAGGTTGCAAGTTTGGTACTAATTACGATCCCCATCACAGCAATCATGGTCGTCAACGTTCTGCTCTACATTTTGACATTCATCAAGATCCGTATTGACGTGAGGGCTATGAAACAAAGACTAGGCAATATTGCTTCAACAGCTGGTAGTCATATAAGGGCTGCCCGCAATATGTCTATGTTTGTGGTGGCCTTCTTCGTCCAATGGTCCAGCATTGCTCTGAGTGGCGTTTGGTTAATGTTTGCAGATGATATAACCGATATACCGGAAGGTCTTAAAATTATCCTTGGAATTTTTACCAACCTTGGCGGTGTTCTAAATTTGATCGTTTACCTCGCGGTATTTAGGAAAACAAGGCCTATGTCAAATATGGCTACAAGTATGGAACCGCCAAATTCACACACGGTCAGCGACAACAACAAAAAACCTGCTAATAGCTCTGTGCAAGTTAATGAAAAATTCCAGTTTAACTAACACGAACTGGTAATTATGATATCTGCTCGTTCTGGTGGCTTAGGTGCACTATTCAATATTATTCGCATCATTATCCTAAGATATGCCTCAATGATTACTTTCAGTCTATTAGCCAGTTACATTAACATTCCAATTAAACACTTTGAATCTTATCTTAAAATATTACAAATCTAAGGTTGTTATCAAATACATCCCCATGGAGAAGTAGGTAATATATCATGTCCTTGTCCTTAGATATACCTCTGTAATTCCATTTAGTCTTTTGGCAAAGTACTTGTAAAGGCCAAGAACACAATTGGATTCTAATATCTTAAAATTAAGTGAATTTTCAGATTGATATTAAATACAGGCCCAGGAAAGATTTATAATATCTTCTTATCCAAGCCCATTTTATATGCCTCAATGGTTTCAATGTGTCTATTTGTCAGTTCTTTCATGGTCTAATTAATACACTCAGATTTTACTCTTGAGCTAAAGTAAGAGCTAGTTGATTAATAAACACGGCCATTGGGGCACGTCTTGGTAAAGATCTTAGTCGAGTTTGTCTTAAATTGAAATGATGTTACTTTTATACATGTTTGCGCAAATTCAACGCCATGTATTTTTACAAATGAGCACACAAGAGATAAAATATATAACGAATTTCACGTTGTAAATTTATGACGTTTAAACAGATTAATTGACGTGGGTGATGAATCTAGCTCCAGTTGGCTAGTCTAATATTGAATTGTAATTAACTACCAAATGCCTTGGTAGAATATCAAACAATTCATTTCAGTCGCACACATTTGTTTGAATGTTCCAGAAGCAGGGATTGGGAAATACTGGAAAAGCCGAATATCAGATCAATTTATTTCGGCATCGATTTGATTTGACTATAACTGTAGATGGCAAATTAGACACTATATTGGCTAACAAATATCGCAGTATTGGAACTTTTGATGGCTTAGTTACATAATAAAAGCCAACAAAAGATATTGCTCTCTGAAAACTTGACCAGTCGGATGTCGGTAAGACATTGACCACCAAAAGGTATTTGTGCTACTAAAAGCTGTCCCGATATTAGTAAACCATTTTTTCATTGTATCCCTGATTATGTTGTGCGATACATTACAAGTACATCTTTGGAAATAGTTTAGGTATTTAAAATATATCTAAAACATAAGCTATGCGATAAGCAGGAACCATTGAAAATTAGTCCAGAATTTGAAAATAACTTTTAAATAGTATCATATAGCTTCGTCGTCTAATGCCATAAGAATGTTTCAGGTTCGTTCGTACATGTTTACTGTTTGGAACACAAGTTGGTCTAAGTATACCATGCTTTTTATTTACAAGACATTCTAATGTTGAACCTCAAACAAACTTGTTGTAAAGTATATTCTGGCAAAAGTGGCCTCTGTGAATTGGCAGTCTGGTGATGCAGTGTTGTCATCTTTTTTTCTGTTTCCTTCTCATTTAGAAAAACAGAAATTCTGGAAACCTTTTCCGAAAACTTGATCGGATACCATTGCTAGCAAATTCGATACAACTTCAACTTTTACGTTTACACAGTGCCATTAAACCGGGTTTATGTTTAAACTGTTTGCTATTGAGCTTGTTTCTGTAGCTTTTCGCATAAATATTCAAATCAAACTATTTTTATGCGGTTAACAAAATATTCGAATGTCGAATTACCAACAACAAATTCATTTTGTTCAGTAGATCTATTGATGGAAATATGGCCACCGTTAGTGTACAGTTGGGTGATGTTGGTGTTGTTTTTCGTTTAACTGCCATTTATGCTTTTTTGTATTTAGATATGAATTCTTTTAAATATAGATTTATATTGAATAACATCACTACGAACAAATCATTAAATAATAGTAATTGATCAGCTGGCGTTTTTGAGTTATGAACACTTATTTGTTTACGTTTTAACGTTGATGAGTTACTTTAAATGTTTGTCATAAATAATCGGGGGATAAAAAACTGATAAAAAAATAGAAAACAAAGTTTCGAAGATGAAAACACAAACAAACAAAAAAGCACACTTTCGAAGGAACAATTAGTTCAGGTCGGCTATGATTACGTTTGACTACATATATAACGTATAAGAATCCATTTTTTCTCTTTTTGTTATATTTTATCATATGTCACTGCAATTCCATTTTATATGTAATGTTTTATTATCATATATTTGTATTGCTTTTCTTTATATTGAACCAAAAAAGTTGAATTATGTCAATATATTTAAAAATAAATCGTTCCCAATGGATGTTTCTCGTGACTGCCTATTCCGAAGCTGATACAAGATAAATTTGCATTAATGTCATTGTTTATGAGAATAAATTTAATTCATTTCAATGGTTGTAGTTTCGTGCACTCTCAAAAAAGTTGTTCAATTGTTTTACTATGAATTTGACAAACGTCGCACAGACTTGTTTACTTGGCATCTGTATAAGAACCTGTAACAAAGAATTATTCTGTTTAAGAGTTTGTATTGAAAACTCCTAAAGTGTGTGTCGTATATACATCTATTTACATTTAGACATACTTGTTCCCACCCTAAATCTGTTATTTCATATATAACAATATTCATTTCAAAGTTGTTGTTTTCTGTTCATATTTGTTTCATTGTTTTATCTACTGGTGGGATAGACTTTGAGTACAAATATATCTAATTGGCATTTTACTGCTCGTAATTTGTTGAATTTTGAGATTGAGTCGTTGTCAGGGCTTTGATAGTAGTCTGTTAAAATCCTTTGACCGGAAATCGAATAGACGCCAAATAAATCCATCCCCCTTTTCAACTAGGCTTCATAAAATGTTTGATTATTAGGTTTTATAGACTCCTGTTCCCGACTTTAATGTTTCTTTTTACAGATTTTGATCGGAGTTCACGGTGTGTTGTAATGAGGTTAATAAGTCGAATTAAACTTCATTATCTTTTGCCACTACCTTTTTAAAATTATTGTCAAAGTGCTACTCAAAAATTAAAACACAACATTCGCTAAGGACATTTCTATGAACTTCTTTCTAACGGTGTGTGTTTGATTCGTCAGTGTATCGTTTTACCCAACAAGATTAAAGATGCACTCTTACTCCCAAATAAGATTGAACATGTTTAATAATATTGTGTTAATTTACCAAAAAGGAAGAATAAATGTCGAACACAATGGTTCTTATGAAGGATACCGAGTTTAATTTGAAATAAATGAGCATAAAACACGGTATTTCTACCTTATGAGACCATAGTAGATCACACTAAATCTTTTAGCATTGACAAATCATTTAATATTTTTGCGCTTTCTGCTATTAAATACACGGTCACAATCTCCTTTTCAGTAATTAATATTTTCCATAAATGCATTATTTAGTAAGCAGTTAAAGGTTTATCAGTCATAATTTATGTTTATTATACATGAGTATGTATGGATTTTCAGTAAGAGTGTCACTTTAAAATGACAAACAAGGACCATCTTTGTGTGGTGGTTTTCTTTCGCCTTTTATCATGGAATGCATGCATGTATTTTTCTTCATTTTGTTTATTTTGTTTTTCTTTGATCACATATCAAGTTAAATAGTTACTTTATTTTTTCTTGTAGTATTGTTGTTTGAGAGTTTGGTAAAACAGATTAGGGCAGTATCAGTTTTGGTAGTGCAAATAATTGAATACAGTAACATTGCCTAAGAATGTTAATTTTCTCTGTTTGCATTGCTTCAAGTAGTTTTTAAATGGTAGTAGCTAGGTAAGTAATTTAGTTTAAACATATCCTCGTAAACACGAAGGCTTTTTCGTTTATAGATGTCCACTGGAAACATAGCTCATACCAATATTTTAATATGGTATTCTTTTAAGTTTCCTACTCTTAGAAGAAGGAATTAAGGTGTTTAAAAAATCATATTAAGTCCTTTGATATCATAATTATGGTCAGTATATTTTGCAAGTATCTGTGTGCATATCATACATAAATAAGCTAACAGTGGACAGGTTTGAAGTACTCACCGTCGGATAATTTCTGGCAGAGAAAGGTGACTATTCTTTAGTATTTAGCTTTATACATCTGAATATAATGTTGTAACCTATTAAATAATAGTTTCACAAAAATTCTGATGTGTCAAGCATTATATGATTTATTTGTAATTAACACCGTCATTGACTTTTTCGATATCAGCAAAAAAGTATACATTGACTATTGTTTTCAGATTGAAAAGTCGATAAGATGCTAGGGAGAACTCATTTTCCTAGTATAGTATGCCTTGTGATCTTAAATATTTTTATGTTGTTAACATGTTGTTTGTTTAATATTGGCAAAGAGCGCTTGTACAATTATACTGTAAATCCTTCTGAACCATGTGCTTTTGCTTGTATACATATCTTCTAAGGTTTGCTAGCATTCAAAATCCGTTGAAATATTTTTTCTTGTTTGTTTTTCAACATAAATTATTTTGTTAATTGAACATAAAAAAGGATATATCATTGTCAATTCACTGCAGTGTTTTTGTCATAAATTTGCTGTTATAGCGATGGTGTTGGTTAATATATCATAGGTTTTAGTTACAAATGTAGAACTGAAGTTTAATCTTTTCGGTGGGTCGTTTTTCTAAATATCAGAAATGTATTTTTTTCATTTCAGTCAACGTCATTCCGTTTACTTTTTCGCGTATGGTATCTTTTAAATAAGTTTTTTTGTTTCATTTCATTCAAATTGTTAAATTTACATTAATATTCATATCATTAAAACTTGACAGCTCGTGTTGAAGATTCTTTAAAATATTTTTTTTTTATAATTTAATTTGTTCCATATTCATTTTTTTTTCTCTTCGTTGCATTCCTAATTGCGGTATTTCTTATGTTACTTTTAAAACTTCACAGAACGTGGCAGGGTTTCAAGCATCATGTTCTGTCATATTGAATTTAATTGAAGTTTGACTTTCGCTTGATTGACCTTAACTTCACTTCTTTTTTCCGATATCATAATATTTTTAAATGCCGTTTTCGATTGAGTTCAGCGTTACAGTCCGCGAATTGTTTTCTTGGAAATTGAAAGTTATATCTAAGACCTTTATTTGGCTGACACTCTGCCTCATATATAAAAGGATGTTCGTATTAGTTTTTTTTATTTCATAATTTGTTTAATTACATTTGCTTTGTGTTTTTCCTCCTATGGAGTTATGTCTGATAGTAACCTAAGTGCATGAACCAAATATCTGCTTCTATTTTTATATGCAGTTATTGAGTTATTGCACTAGGTAGACGAGTTGTACTAGCACTGTTGCTCTGGCTTTATGCCTTCGTTTGCAGGTGATGTTGGTATCTTGTCGTAGAGTACTTGAACTTAATTATCAGTTTGTATGTTATATTTTGCTTAATTCTTAAAATATATTGTTTTCAAGTTAATGCATGTTCTGAATAGGCTTATAATTTTAATTTAATAAATATTGATAAATGATCAAAGTTTGAGGATATGGCAATGCTAACTTGTATAAGCCCCCAGTAGACTCGGTTTCCAGCATGACGGTTTTAATCGGTAATCCTATCAATGAACGGTAAAGAAATTTGATGAGGGTTTGGTTTGTTTGTGGTGTTTGCAGTTGTGTAAAATATTTTTGGTGTTTTTACTTGTGTATGCGAGGTAAAAATGTTGTAGATCATTGTCGTTTTGATTCTTGCATTGGATACTATTTTTGGGCTTACTCCTGCAGTTTTCATTGTAATATTGTTTAAATTTGGGCACGTAACAACTATTGAATGATTAGTTTTATAGCCAGATATTATAGAACATTAAATAATGCTATTCATTCATTTTCTGATATTAAACCATAATCCAGTCTGCTACAATTGTTCGGTTATGTATTTGAATACCATGTAAACTGTTTCTTTGTTGGATTTTCTTCTCACCAAATATCGTGGATGTTGCATGTTTCGAGTATTGTTTTTTTTATATAACTTCAAGCTTCTTTATTATCTGATATTGCCGTTTGGTTTAAACCTGTTTGTTTCATGAACATGCACAATTTACAACATATATTTCATATTAAATATTGACTAATTCGCTCGGAAGCTAGAAGCTTATACAAATGTTACCCTTTTTTATCTAATTTGGATCAACAATAGTATCAAAGTTACCAACAATGATTATATTTATATCGTTATTTTTTTTTTAAATAAATGTTTCTTATTGCTCGATAAGTGTTGTATAATTATTATCATTCGGTCAATAAATGTTGAAAAATAATAACCCATTGTCATCTATAACTGGGATATTATAAATACATTGAACTCTAGATAAGTCATTATCGGTACTGCTTTAAAACTTGAAGTTTCCCGCTTAAACAACAACATGTGTTCTATACTAATGCAAATAATGTAAATATAGACACAGTAGGTTTACATAATCAATTCATATACTTTTATAAAGGATAAACAGTTTTATTGTAATTATTGTCAGTATACACGTATACGTATATGTGTTTTGGCGTTTTGTACAAACTAAATATATATGTTTTATATACGCATTCACATGCATATTCATACCATTAACGTACAAACATGTATACCCATATACACACGCACACACATATATATATTTATTGTAAGAGGTCCGGGTTACCTAGGATACCTCATAACCTCGCCAATACAAACACCGTGTGCTTATTTTTGTATATAGCTTGACATCCACTCGTTAGTATGCTGTGACCCGGCTAGACCATGTACACAAGCGTTATATCAAATTATAAGTATTAGTGTATTAAACGTATTTGTTAACTAAGTATTCGGACCTTTAAAGTGAAACCGTATACCTAAATCTAGAACTTATTTATATTTAAAAAAAATGGTTGAGCAAACATTCAGCATGGCTGAGACTATCATGATGTCTGATTTCAAAATTTCAAATATTTAGCTTACTAGCTGCTCATTTGTTCTTTAAAACCTCAAAGCAAATCAAAGCTTGTCCCCACAATATTGACAATGATCAAGACAACTGTCTTGAACACTTTTTACGCGATCAAAATGCTTTATTTCAATCATGGTTTTACTTCTTAATTTACAGAGCTATGAATGAACAGATGAATGCGATTGCAAATACTATTAGCATTCAATTGCATATGTTTGTATTTGTAGCTGTCTGAACGCTCTGAAATTGTTTGAACATCGGTTTAAGGTCAACATATAATTAAACTCAGAGGAAAGTTGATGATCTATTTGACCAGCTATGAAACATTTAATATATTGTAGCCCGACTTCGTGGCGTGTTAAACTTGACTGCCGATAATACCTTACAATTATATATACCAACATGAGTTTATACTTGCTTATTATCATTTTCTCTAAATTTACAATTTCATCATTTTGCGGTAGTTTTAGAGTAATCACTGCTTACACACATATCATCTGACAACGATAAAAATCATTCAATTGCATTGTTCTTATTATAGCTTATCGTCTGGATATGAAATATTCATTTCTTAAAAAAGATCAATAACGAAACTAAAATGAATTCCTGAAAAAGTAGTACAGCTGAGATCTTAACTGCTTTTAAAGGGAGATCACTGCATATGCTATTGATAAAATAACTGTATGCTCTTCCGTTCTTGTAATGTTTTGTTATAGTTGTTATAGTCGTCGTTGTCTGTCAAGTTTTAGGAATAGCTCGAATATTTGCATTAATTTATTAATATAATATTTAAGTACGCTAACGATTTATGTTTAGGTTATTTAAACAATATTATCGATATTTTGCGCTTTTGTCAACCGGAGAAAACCCTATTTATTTAAGGGCTAATATTGTTTGGAAATGTACTCATATGATATTCGAAGTCAGATGAGTTAACATACTAATATATTAAAGTGAATATGTTTCTTTAGTCATATATTAAGTGTAATAGTGTGCCCCTTTTGATACCAGAACTATTGATGTTATTATTCTACTTGTACAATATATAATTCGCCAGGAAAACATATCAAAACAAGTTTACCACATGTTACTAACACGATTACTTCCCTTTCCCTTTAACTATTAATGTTCATATAAGAACGTTTAGGCCTAAATACTATAGATTAATTTGCGTACATTTCTCAAACAGTTTTGTGTTTTAAAGAGTATAATAGTCATAACAATTTCTGCCAATATTTCATATAAGTCTTGTGTTCGTATTTTTTTTATATTTTCTATAAATATAGAATGCAAAATATCTTCAGTCTAAAAACATTTTCATTCTATCGACAATGTTTATAAACGTGTTAGTCTTTAAGGATACTTTTTTTGCAAGCCTCAATTGGAACGTAAAAACTTACAGAATAATAGTTTGTGTTTCAAAATGACTTATTTTAAAACCTACTTTTTCAGCCATAGACATCAACCTTAATTATGAAACACTCTTAATTGTTAAGATTTTTCCATTTTACAAGTTAACTTTCGCAATGGCTGTGCTTTTATAGTGAAACAAGTATACTTTGAATGTTTGCAGTTCTCATTGAAATAATGAATCAATACAAATACACTTAAAAAAACAAGGGGAGAGTGATTACAGTGATATCGTGTTCAACACCATTTAGTGCTCGAAATTTTATTTTTTCTAATGGGATTATAGTATTTTTAAAATCTGACGTACAACAGCAGTCAGCAGTTGATTCAGTAGAAACGGAGGCTTGGCCAGCAGTCAAAATATAATTTTGACCACTAAGATGGTTAAAGGGGCATGACGCCTGTTTATAAATACCTATAACCTTTCTCATTGCACACGTAAACTATTGGTAAAGCTCATATTAAACACCATTATAGGAAGCAATGTGACATTGCCGGAATCTCATAAGACTAATCGCGCGATTCACGTTTTACTTTTCAGCGAAGAAACAAATATTCTCAGAAATGTTAGAATGTGGTATTCCGAAGTGCATTCCAAACTTAAGCAATACAAAACTACAAAAACGACAAACTCGACGATCGTTTTCGCACTTTCAGAAATCATTCGTATATGTTTTGTTTTTATAGTATATCAGAAGGGAATATCTCTAGACTTACTAATACATGGAATGCATAGGGAGCATTAATAAAGCTAAGATCAATTATTAAACCACAGTGGAATATTTGACTTATATTTGGATCATATTTATTTTAAAAGTGAGTTTTATTTGTCAGTTCAAACATGGAGTTCTAAACGGCTTAGTTGGCGTTTTAACAAACCTTGGCAGTGTTCTGAATTTGATCGTTTATCTGGTGGTATTTGAGATAAAACGTATCCATGTCCAAAGTGGAACCGCTCAAACCAGTGCCTCTCAGCGAAAACAACAAAGCACATGCTAAGTGCCCTGGGCAACGGAATGAAGAATTCATGGTTAACTAAAAAAATTGTGATTGTGATATTGTAATATTCATGTACATTTCAAATACAATCATTCTTGGCTATTTTCTTGTTTTGTCTTCTCTGATCTTTTTTTTCTCATTTATTTTTTACATGTTCGCATAAAAAGCAACAAATATGATTTCTTTCATGCTTTACGATGAAATATGGGGTTTTAACAGTGAAATAAACTCGTGAAAATATGTTTTTCTATGACACTCGTGAAATAAAATACGATCTTACACTGAAATAAACAAATATCCTCTATATCTTTTAAATATTTCAATGCTGAATACATTTTAACACTTTATTTGTTATTCTATTTTTATTCTTGGATTTAGGTACAACAAGTATGCATCAAACGACAATATTCTATTGTTACTCTGATCTTAGGTGTTTGAGAATGTTAAGGTTTCTTTAAAATGTCAACCGGGCTTTATAAAAGTTTGTTCAGCGCTATTTTTCTGAAATCTTGCATTTAAATAAATGATTCTATGATAATTATATTTCATCCATTTGTGGGAATAATTCCGAAAATGTTCTTAGATTCAATTAGTACACATAATTGTGTTCAATATTCACGTTGAATAAATTTAGTTCACATTAATATGATCAGGATTATTGAAGATATGGTATGACCTTTCGGACATTATTCGATATTCAAAGTGTTCTATTGGTAAATTTAGTTATTTAATATTTTGTTTCTAAATCTGTTATTTGATAAATTGTATTGTTCAATATATAAAAGGTGATGCTCAAAGAAAACGAACGGCAATATCATAATTTACAGCACTAAAAGCTTTGTCGAAGTTTCAATTTGTTTCATCGATTTTATTTTGCCTTTTGGTTGCCATGTCAATCCTGGTCTGTGTGAAAACTAATTTAATTGACGTAACATTAAAGTTAATCATTAAGTGATGCAACAAATCTCCAAAGCTCCAAATTAATCTGTCAACACACCTGGCCCAAATTTTACTGAAATACCGAAATCGTGATGCGCACTATTGTTGATGTGCATATGAATTCATGACTGCAAATGAATGTGAAATAAAAACAACATAGTTTTGTACGTTTTTTCTCTTATAATTCACTTTTATTTGAGCTGTTTTGAAAATATATATTTGATAGCAAAATTTATTTTAGTTACTGAAAGTAGCTTAACAATATTTAAAAACTAATTCAGCAAAACAACGTTCTGGTGAACCGAGCCTTGATATTAGTATGTCCACTTAGATGTGGAAAGGTCGGTCGTTTGAATGATATATTTTTTATTGGTCGGGGTATTGGTCGGTCGGTTGGTTAACCAAGTCCTGTCCTCCCAATAATGATCACCACCGATGGCAGGTAGTTAATTTTTCGCCTACAACTTATATGCTGGTTTTAATTCATGTGTTACAAATATACTGAAAAATGACGAAAATAAGCCAATAAGTTAATTTCAATATCGATATTGAACTAAACGGGCCCCTTTGGCGAGGAAATTTGAAGGTTTTTTTAAATGAAGTCAAGATAGAGTTTGTTCACAAATAAAAATCATCTTAAAATACACATCAGTACTAATTCAGCCCTAGCCAATAGAGATAGAGGTTGTTGCAAAAACGGCATTACGAATGATCGCTATATTGCCCACACATATCGCGATGTCTTGGTTGAAATGAAAATCAATATGGACATTATTAATTAATCGCTACTTCTCTCCAGGCGTTCTTTCAAGATAAGATTATGATCATAAGTAGTTGTCCTTTTATTCTTGCCTGTGATCCTTCGCTACAAAACTGATGAAAAGAACACATATCTAACCAACGAAAATAATACGCCAGGTATAGTCTCGAAAAAAAATATTATACCTCATTATTTAGATAGGGAGTTTAATTAAAAGAAGAAACCTTTAATATCGCTTACACCACATCGGCCGAACGGACGGACAGACAGTCATCAAATCAATAAAACAAGGTCGAATGTGAACTCGTTTTTAATGTTTTATGTTCGAAAACATAAATGTTTTCCTTTATGTTACGTGTAGTCGTATATAGACAAAAATATAATACAAAAATAGTGTACTGAAAGTTCTTTTTAATAAGATTTTGATTGTTCATAAATGAATGCACTTCATTAATTAAAGAGTACAATCCCTTTAACAAGTGAAAACAAGGAGACCATTAGGGCCTGTTCGTCAAGTACAGGCTATAGCAATCCGCTATACTACATCTTCACAATCCAATTTGCGGACCAGTTTAACTTTTAAACCTACTTTTAACCATTTCACCTTAATAGCAGAATAAATTAACTGTAGAAAATTATCTAACATTGAAATGTAGCTTTAGAGGCAGTCTGAATATGTTTACAACGGATGAATGAACATATTTTGTGCAAAAAGGCTACTTGACCTCAAAATCAATAGTGGCCATCTACATGTCATGAGTAACACAAGTTTCCATGCATTTTTTTTTATTTGTCACCAGTTTGACTTTATGTTTGTGATTTTATGTTTGTGATTTTATGTTTGTGATTTTATGTTCTATGTCTTTTGCGTTTACCCTGTGCCATTAAACCGAGTTTATTTTTAAACAATTTGCTACTGAGCTTGTTTCTGTTGTTTTCGCATAAATATTGGTCCTCTTATAAGAGTGTAATTTACTTTGTTTCTACAAATAACACCCTTGGGCCTTTATAACGGGCAAATCTCGTTTATTTAGGACAGGAGCCAAGCTGTCATTGATTTCTAGCTTATGTTTAAGTGTGTCGAATTTTGGATAATAAATGAGGACATTATTAAATTATAGCGTTGTATATATATATTGTATTCGTTTACATCAGATTAAAATTGAAGACTTTATTGTCTGCACTAGCTCAATTATTAGAATTTTGACTATCTGAAGGGCTAATCAAGAAATGCACGTAGCATAGGGATATGATAATAACCACTGCTGATCAGGGATCAGATAAAATAACAGTATATAGGAAAATCACCTATAAATCAGACATATACAAACATTACAATACAATACAGGAACCGCTCCAATACAATTTAAACAATAAAAATCAGGCTTACTATTCATCTAGCTATTTAATAAAACAAATGAGTGCAAGATAATACATAAAACAACTCACCAGACTGCGAAACGCAATATATGATATACGAATATATTGTTCTATAAAAAAGACTATAAAATGAAACAATCCGACGAAGCGAACCTTACAGTTCATCTCGAGAAAGAAAAAAAAACACACTTTTAAATGAAGGGAATTAGTAAAGCGAAAATTGTGCTCTGTCGTCGATGAGAATTGGCTTATTTCTTACTCTTTTAAAGTCTACAATGCGATATAACTGATACAACACGTTTTATTCACTGCTGAATATTATCTACGGGTTATATACCATCTAACAGTTATAAAAAGATTAACTTTAATCCGGGTAAACCGTAGATGTAACCTCCGTTGAAATCACCTCGTTATATCCGGATGCATCTCGGATGCTTTTTGATCCAAACACTGATAAAAACTTCTTTTGTAAAATTTGTTCAGCATATTGTTACCCCAAAACACGTCGCAAGAATGTATGATTTACCCGAAAGGTTCTTACTCAAAACTAAAAACAACCCATAACCTTTTATAACCTTATCATATTTGGCTTTCCCTACCCACCGTTGCACTGTGGAAGCGCCTTAAGCTGATTTATATATGAAACATAGTTTGTTACTTCCCATCTATATATCAGATATTACCTAACTATCTAAAACTTCAACACCAAAAGAGGTTACAATAGGTATATGCAAAAACGGTAACGAAAAACAGTACACAGGATCTGAAATGAAAAAGTAATGCATACAAATGAAATCATCATTGTACAACAGCAAGACACATTTAATTTTAAAACCTTAGTCAGATACCTGTTATATCAAAAGCAACGATAATTTGTCAATATTTATTTATACTGGTTTACATAATATTTTGTGGATCATTTTAAATGCCTGTTTCAAAGCCATATAATAATATTGGCTTATAAAACTAACAAAGACCTAACTGTATCGATTTTATCTGTTTGAAAGTGGTTTTCAATATGGTTATTATATTGTTGTAATTATATAAAAAACAATGGATTTAAGTCAAACGTTGCCAAAATCGTTCTAGTAATTTATTGTTAATTAAGTAGGTTATAAAAAGCTCAAATAATTCTCATTATTTTGCGGATATAACACTTACATTGTTATTATGCTTCCGTCGTTGGTTTTGTCATACAAAGCACACAATCAATATATCAAAACAGACATAAATCAGAAGTTGTTATTGAATTTTTCTAGCCAGTTTTTTTTTAAAAGAAATATCTCGCAAAAAATGAATATGCTCAAATACAACATTCCAATAACGTCCAAACATGTATACAAAGCATACATTGATGTTTGATTAGAAGTAATCCTGTCTGGTATTGTCAAAATGTATGAAGCATTTTTCATTTAGAAAGAAAATCATGAAGCTGTCTCATTTGATGAATTTTTATATGGATATTGTCATGGAATTGTAAGCCTACTTTATCAGCTCTTTGTGGTTCGCCTGCTTTATCAATGAATAATTATTGTTTTCTACTTGTTTGGCTACCTTAACGATTTTTAACCTTCCTTTTCTTGACCTTTTGTAATATCGTATCAAAATGAACTCTTGAATAATTATTCTATGAACTCCCTAGGGTTGACTTATTGGATGAAAACCTAATTGATAAGCCAATGCTTTCATCGTAATTTTGCTGCAAAGTTATGCTGCAAACTACGGGATACTCGGCGAAAGCAGTTACACCAAAATGATCAGGAAAAGGGGCCCTAATACCTACATACGTTAAATTAAATTGCATTGATTAAACATGAATATCATGACAATTTACCGGCTCGTCGACTTTGCAGAAAATTGTTTTTCTAACTTATCAAAATAATGTTTATGTGATTGGCAGCAGTGAGAATGATACATATAGTAGAAAACTGAGTGATGGTCGGTGAATGTCAATGTTGACGTGGATAAAATGTGCTTCGAGCAAAGTTTTTCGATAAAATGAGTTGTTTCAACTACCTTGCTTTATTTCAATTTCATCTGTTTATCATGGTTGAACTATTACATTAAACAAAGCTTTCCCATTATGAATAGATGGATACGTTTGCAAATATCAGAATTCAAATGCAATATTTTTAGCTGTCCGAACACTTTGAAATGGCTTGAATATCGGTAAAAGGCCAACATATCGCAAAACTCCATGGCAAGTTGAAGGTCCATCCGACCAGCTATGGAACCATTCATATAGTTAGCCCCATTTCGTCGTATGTTCAACTGGACTGCAGACATTACTTCATACTTCTTATAAAACATGAGTTTATTTTTGTACATAATCATTTAATCTAAATTAACAATTTGATCATTTTGGGTAGATTTAATGTAATCAATGCTGCCGCACATATCACCTGATGACGATTTAAATAATATGACTGCATTTAATGTTTGTATAGTCCTTATCATCTGGATATAAAGTTTATTTTTTTGAAAAACATGATATAGAAATAAAATGAATTTCTGATAAAGTAGTATACAGCTGAAATGCTGCTATTTTCAAGCAGTGTTGTTGAGATCTTACCAACTTATCAAGGGAGATCACAGCGAAGGATATTCATTTGATGTAATAACTGTATGCTCTTCCGTTAAATAGTTTTGTCGTTCTTGTTGTTTTCTAGCAAGTGTCATGAATAGATTGAGCATTGGCATCAATAAAATATTATTACATTTAAGTACCCAAAACATTTTTATGTTTTTTAAAACAATACTAGCGATATTTAACGCTTTTGTCAATTTGGAAAAACCTTAATTATTTATTAAGGCTAATATTGTCTTAAATATACACAAAACATACTCTTTTACAAACTCTTAAGAAGTAAAATGACTAAAACATAATAAATTATTAAAATCGTATGTGTCTTTAGTGCAAATATCAAGAATACAACTATAGTGTGCTCCCTTTCAACTCTAGAGCGATTAATGTTTAATAATTCTACTTCGTATAAGATATAATATCGCCACGGAAATATACCAAAACAAGTTGACCATATGTACCTAACACGACTACTTCCCTTTACCTATTCATGTTTAATAGAATATCATATTACCCTACATACTTTAAAGTTAATTTGCGTTATTTTTTAAATGTTTGGTGTTTTAAAATGTTTAAAAGCCATTATTATATGTACCATTAGAATACCAATTTTCTATATAATTCTTGTGGTCGTTTATTTTATATAAATACAAAAAGCGTAATATTCTCAGTCTAAAGGAGAAACATTTTCATTGTCTAGACTATTCACACAAATAAACTTGTCTCTTGTATTATATAGTAATAGCATTGTAAAAAATAAAAAATAATAATCAAATAATATTGTAGGAATATTGTGCTGACATACTATACACATACACACAACCCCCCCCCCCCCACACACACACACGCACACACACACAAATATATATATTTATCAAGGATAATTTGGAACCGCCTTGGAACGCTCAGTAAAATGTAATTCTTCGTATAAGATATAATATCGCCACGGAAATATACCAAAACAAGTTGACCATATGTACCTAACACGACTACTTCCCTTTACCTATTCATGTTCAATAGAATATCATATTACCCTACATACTTTAAAGTTAATTTGCGTTATTTTTTTTTAAATGTTTGGTGTTTTAAAATGTTTAAAAGCCATTATTATATGTACCATTAGAATACAAATAACCAGTTTGTGTGCACAACATCACTCTTATACAAATCACATGCATATACTATGCCTTGATTTAAAAATAAACATGAACTGTGACTTTATGACTTTATTTTTGACTTTATTAGTTTTCTCTTATCAAAAATCTTAGTAAGAACATATTTATTTCGAAAGTGATAGTTGTATTTGTTAATTCAAACGTAGTTGTTTTTTTAAGAAAAACGTTCGATTGAAATTGTAATACTAGCTCATTATCTACTCGAGATTCTTGGTGTAACGACAATTTGTCGTACACCCGATAATAGTGGTTACTATAGTGATACTAATGATGTAGTGATGACGATAGTGGTTACTATAGTGATAATAATGATGTAGGGATGACGATAGTGGTTACTATAGAAATTATAATGGTAAAGTGATGGTGTCACCAATGGTTACGAATGGAACAAAGTTCTGCATAGCGTTAAAATATATTGACACATACAACTACAGAGCTTAATTTTTACCTAATTTAACAAGCACGCTCGCTGATAAATATAACACCTATAGTCTTGTTTGATTTTCCACACAGCTCCGCTTTGCTAAGATATCATAGACAATAAGTTGAGCGCATGAACACAAGCGAAATGCTACACGCCGGGTATCCAGCAGATTGGTACGGTAGGAGAAGCAGATTGCATTTTTGTAATGATTGTCACCAGTTCGTTAACCATCTGAACCCGAAGGTGTTTTTAAATAGATTTAACATTTATACCATTTTTAAATAACTTTGATATTTTAAGGTGGAATGTGGTCAAGAGTTAAGGTTCATACTGAGGTTTGACTTAAGTATGTTTGTGATTTTTGGGCAAGAGTTTTGTGGCTCGATACCCACAATCTGTGACTCACGAGGGCGTCTCACATAGACATGAGTCCTGGGGTCTTCCCAGGAAACAGACTCGTCCTATTAGCAGTCGTCAGAATTGGTCAAAAAGAGAACTTAGTATACACCTTAACAATTGGACACTGATGGTAGGGAACACAAAACTTACCTACAATTCAGCAAGGGGATAATATGTTACTGATTCTCAAGTTTGCCAACCAAAAAGATATATTTTTATGCACCCGTTAATATATATTTTCAATTAGTGAAGTAATCAATGTATAAGTCTTTCTTTTTTATTTACCCTAGACTAAGTATAGTATAGTATAAAAACATACGCAATTATTGTTTTAGTTCGAAACGAAACAACATCATACCTTTAGATTGTGAAATAACTAAACAGTCGATACTGTATACACCTGTCTCTTATGCGTATGAAGTCCGGTTCTTGAACTAGCAGTATATAGATTTAACATTTATAAATTAATTGTATAAGAGAACAATGGTTGACACAAGCTGCTCACCTATTTTTGTAGAGGCAAGACAGTAATCCATTATATATTAAAAATGTTTCTTCAGAAATACTGCATTTTTTACTGAATCCCCCCCCCCCCTCTCCCCACATAAATGATCGGACATAAAATCCAATATCATACACTGTGCTTTTCTTTTTACGTATCAAACACTATACCGGGACTTCTATTTTAATCGTACATTTTCGGTAATGCGGAAGAATCCGTATCGCAGTCGACCTTCGGTCACGTGTGATACAGATACTTTCACAAGCAAATCGAAGTCATACAACACCACGGATCAACCGACTTACATAATATTACTTGTAAACCATGCACTAATATCTCGAAATATCTTAAGCGCAGAAAAGCTATGTATATAATTTCCATTTGCCAAATGACTTGGTTTTAACTTGATTTTTCGACATATAAAAAATGGTAAATCGTGAAGATTGCTTTCACACAAGCAGAACCCCTTTTAAATGGCAAAACTGCATAAATTATATTCAAACAAAATTAATACGCTTATCTTGACCCTGTTACAAAAGACTTGGAATTATAAGAGCAATAAGGGCCACTATTAATGTTTCTATGTTTGAAAACAAGTTCAAGGTGAGAAACCATGTCGATCTTTCAGAGTCATAAGAAATATGTTACTGAAGCAATCTCGTGTGTGGTTGAGTTTCAATAGTATGTGCAGCCTAATCAGCCTAAGGGATGGGCCAGTTTTTATCTTATGGGTACCATTTGAAGAAAGACAATAAGAGTAAAGGACGTCAAAAAACGCATAAATTGTCAGGTTTGCAAAAAGAGCAATACATTTAAATTGGGAGCTCTATTTTTATACATTTCAAAACTTAAGTCAAACCTGATTGAAAAATTGATATTGTATTTTCATTAAAAGCTATAAATGACAACGTTTATTTTGAATACACTTTTTACGCATTTAATCGAAAGTTAGTATATACATTGTATAAAGATCATCAGGCTTCGGCATCACACCTGTTTCAAAGAGAATTAGGCCCATCTTGGGATTAATGATAAACCCAGGGAATTAGCCGAAGGCCATCTTGTTTTCGATAGCTACGATGATGTTCATGGTATAAATATTTGAGACAAGTTTCAAAAGAAATGTTGAGTTGGGCAAAATAGGTCATAATTTTAGGAACGTTGTCCAAACACTGTTAATTGAGGTAGATGTTAACATCGTCCTAAGGAAATAATTCCAAACTAAAACGTGCGCTATAAAACAAAAATACTTCTATTTGCATTATACCGAAAACCAAACACATACATTCAAAAAAAGCTGACAAACATGATCAAGTAACAAAATTAACAAAAATCGTCAACCTAAATCGAACTAACAGATTTTCAAGCGTATTCCATGGCCTTTCAAGTCAACAATTCTCGCCCATTGCGGAATCCATATTTAGGTGAGCTAAATAGTTTGCGTCAATGCAGTGTATATAATGGGGACTTGAGATCAGTTTATTGCTATTAGTTTAAACAAGTAAGATATATATCGTATTAGTCACATCAGCATACGTACAGTTTTGCTGCTTATCACACGCCTTTTCAATATTTAGAGACAATGGCATCGAACAACACAACGCAAACAGCTATTGTACTGTTTTAAGACGGATATGATATGCCTTTGTACGGACTGGACAACGGCTTGTTCTACTATTTTCATGTAACTTCTATTGTTTGTTTGACATTGAGTATCATCTTGTCAACGAGAATTTCTTCTTTTCGGAGTCACCCGGATGCCAATTCTTTTACCGGATGGACGAAAGGCGAACGAATTGCAGTTTACTTGTCGCTTTGCGATTTGTTGTTAAACATATCGATTTTGATGAACCATCTGCATATACTGATCCCCAAAACTCTCTTCAGACCAAAGGAACTTTGTTCATTTGTTTTGGTTCATCATGACCGAATTCGTGCTTTCTCAGATTCTGATGGTCAACGTTGTAGCATAAACGTCTTCACCACGATGTTCTTCAGCACAAACTACACTTTTGGAAAGTTCGATAGCGGTATACTTCTGTGGTCATTTGGTGTTCCCTTCATCGGCGCGTTGATTGCTGCCATACTTGATAAGTTTGGACCGGTGGGAATTGCGTAAGTCGTGTTCTTTATTTCAATAGTTATAGTCAACACTTATGGGGAGTCCTTTATACTTGATACCAGATATGTAACAGACACGGTACAAGAGGAAAACAGCTTATTCCTTTGAAAAAATACTCAGAACACACCGTCTTTGAAACACTATTTTCACTCGACGCTTTCAAAAGATGAGTTTGAACAATTGTTTTATTCTTTAATTAATGAAATATTTTACAGATGATATCAAAATATTCTCAAATGAAAGTGTTTTCTTATATTACAAGCATTGCATTAAGTTTCATGTAAACATTAAAGTATGTTCATACTCTGTTTTTCAGTTGCTTTTTCGAAGCCATAAATGGCAGGGTTGCATATTTGGTACTAATTACGATCCCCATCACAACAATTTTGGTCGTCAACGTTGGGCTATACATTCTGACGTTCATCAAGATCCGTATTTACGTTAGGGCTATAAGACAAAATATTGGCAATATAGCGTCAACAGTTGGAAGTCATATAAGGGCTGCCCGCAATATGTCTATGTTTGTGGTGGCTTTCTTCGTCCAATGATCCTACCTTGCTCTCAGTGGCGTTTGGATAATGTTTGAGGATGATACAACAGAAATACCGGAAGGTCTAAAATTTATCCTTGAAATTTTTACCAACCTTGGCGGTGTTCTGAATTTGATAGTATACCTGGCGGTATTTAGGAAAACAAGGTCTATGCCGAATATGGCCACAAGTATGGAACCGCGAAAAACACACACAGTCAGTGACAACAACTAAAAACCTGCGCAAACAAATAGCTTTGTTCAAGTAATGAAGAATTCCAGTTTCCCTAACACGAACTTGTGATTATGATATCTACTCTGACTGATGGCTTAGGGACACTTTTCAATATTATTCGCATCATTATCCTAAAACAGCATCCGGTATAAGTTTGCAAATCAGGTTTACTTGCAAACTTAGTTTTTTTATTATCTTAGATATCAACTTCAAAAGCGACACATAGAAAGTTTGCCCATTAAATAAGAAATATTTAAAGTAAAATTAAAAAAAAGTTTTAAGAAATATGAAAATTTTAATTCCAAAATTGATTTCTCCCGTTGGCCACCAATTGGATTTTAGGTCCCCCGCGGGGTTTTGCCAAACTCCAATTGGAGAATTTTCCATATGAGCCGAAACGGGGGAAAAAATCAGCAATTTGAAAAAAATCAAATATTACAATTTGGAATAAAAAATTACATTTCTATTTATGTTTTGGGTACTAGAGTTATTAATTTTATTAAAATCTAAAAAAAAATCAAAAATTATGATTTTGTAAAAATGGTTCTCCAATTGGAGAAATTTCCAATTGGAGAATTCCACAGTCAATTTCTATTGATAAAATTCACCAATTGGAGAATACAGAAGTTGGAGAACACAGAAGTTGGAGAAATCACCAGTTGGAGATTTCCACAGTATTACAGCTGCTGGGTTAAAAAAGTTGGGATATATACATGTCATCATATAATTGCTAATTAATTTAATATTGATAGAATATTCAAGAAAACAACAATGCAAGATGATAGTTGTTACCTGATTTCGCGTATACCATCGGCATTTTCAACTTGTGTGCAATCTAAAGCAGTTTTATTATATACAACTGCGTCAAATGTGTTGTTTTATTATTCCTTTTAAGAAAACTGTGTTAACAAAATGCATATTTCACTAATAAATCTAAAAAATCAAACTGTTTGCTTAATTTTGCATTTTCCAAAAATACTTCCTTGTGGTACTTGGTTATAATATTGAATTTTTAATCGACTTTAAGGTTAGAGAACACTGAATGTATTCCTTAAGACCACTCGGTCAAGGATTACCCGTGAAAGCGCAAGCACTTGCGTCAAACAGGGTCCTTTAATTATTTTTCAAAGCACCGATGAAGGGGTACAACTTTCATTGGTTAAATCTAACTAAAATAAACAAGCTCGATTTTGCTAAAGGTGATTAGCTGATAAAATCACTCTCGAGTCCGTTTCCTGGCTAGAAACTTTTACTGTGTCATTTTGAGAGGCCATCCATGAGATAGTACCCCTGGTGGGGATCGAACCCACATAGTCGTGGGTAAGAAGCAGAAACCTACACCACTAAACCACTTTCATCCTTAAAGTACCGAGAGGCAGGCATCACGCGGCAAAGGGATCGAGCTAAATGGACCATGGAATGAACCCACGACTACGACTTCAATAGGCTACGCCTTAACCAATAGGCTACGGAGACGGTATTAATGCATGTACTCAATTGCAGATTCAGGGGGTGGGGTCGGTCCCTCCACCCCTTTGAATCGTCCGTTTATACATTCTCAGTCAATATCGGGGAAAATACAATGTTAAGATAAAAATGCCCTATTTCGGACTATAAATTAGAGGAGTACACCTACCCTGGCCCAACATTTTAAGCCATTCAATTTCTGTTCCGAAGGAGGGGCGGATGTGAAAAGATTGAGCCAATGAGTTTCTGTAATCAGAATTGTTGTTTCATAATGTTATAGTTCCTTTAAACAGTTTAAACGTTTTAGGACAACGAAATAAACAGACGCATGTTCAGTTTAAACATACTCTGTATACAACGTTCTCGTACTCCAGTGCGATGATGCTATGCATTATATTTATCATCCGACCTCTGATGAACAGGAATGACAACGTTTAAAAGCTATTATTTATACAATTATGATCATCTGACTGACTGAGTATCTGCCAAAACTTTTCTGTTCAAAGAGACTCTCTCATGTTTTGACACTAGACATATTTATTTTCTCGTAATGCATCTGAACACTTATATTTATTTTACTCCTTGGTATTGAATTTGCAGAAATAATAGTAACCAGGTTGATTTTCTTTTATACTTCAATTGCATTTTTAAAATAGATGGGAGCAAGCCCATGCCGGTGCAGATAACACATACTCGAAGATTATGTCAATCAACTGATTGTGCAACAGCCTTTTGTTGAATCGTGTTTGTAACGCATTACAAAATTTTGGACTTCAAAGACTATATATTTTAGCACATATCAACATTTAGGGTTCCAGCCATCAATGGCTTAGCTTTAACACTTAGTTTGATTCACAATACTTTATTTCATAATAACAATCTATAAAATCCAAGTAAAAGATGCATTTTCAAAACCCTGTACGCTTCGCTTAAATTCACTCAAAAACTCAAGTTCGAAAGATTTAAAAAAGTATGTCATAAACATATCCCCTTTAGCGGCTGAGGAAGCCGGTCCAAACCATTCACATACTAAAAAACTGAGTATCTTAATATATAAATCTCTAATAAATTTGCTAAATAAAATTCAACATGGGTAAACAATTATAAAAAATAACGTATTTTATGTATTGCAACATATATTTATAAAAAGATAAAGTCAATTGAATCAAATGAATATTTTCAATGTACTTTCTTTCCCGCGGTAAGTGGACTTTTCATCTTACTCCAACAAGTGAGGAGTATGGTTGATTCTCTTAGTGACAGAAATCAACTTTTTTAAACACTTAGTGTATTTCAAATCTAGTCCATATAAACATCCCCTTTAGATTCTTTGACGATTGCATTTTCCATGGGAGATCACTGCGGATAAACATACAAGTGTTGTTTAGCCACACTGTGGTTTCAATAATGTCAGGGGCGTAGCTACCCCTCCATTCGTGTGGATTCATAAATGTGCTGGGGGGTTCGGGGGCATGCCCCCCTCAGAAAATTTTGAAGATCATGGTGCAATCTAGTGCATTCGGGGCGTTTCATGTGCATTATTTTGTACTGGAAAATAACCAGTTTTTGGATCATGTAGTCAAGTTCGCATACTGCTACTTCGGTGTTTTTTTTCAGAACCATGTTTTTTCAGTCGCGTATTCACGTATAGGCGGCTACACGCCTGTATGTTGTGCATATAATGTATAACTTGGTTTATATGATGCATCTTTAATGTAACACCTCCTTGCTGCTACACCAATAGAAACTTCATTGGATATTAGCAGTAAAAGAACTAGCACTGACGTTCCCAATTTTTGTCTGGGTCATTTAAATAATAGAAAACAAATTACATGATAAACAAATTTGTTTTGACTTCTTTAATGAATTATATAAACACATTGTACAAACATATCATGACACTTTTAAACAAAAAGTATGGCTGTCAATTAAACAGTATGCTAGCTTTAAAGATTGAGGCAAACCATTGAAATTATTTTACAGCGGTCTTAAAAAAGGTGTATTTAACTTTAAAGCTGCAATCTCACTAATTGATCGTTTTGACTACCGGCACTCTTTTATTGTTGGTCTATAAATAGACCATTTTTTGCATAGACCCAATTTTAAGTGATATAAGACTGCTGAAATAAGATCAGATTGCATTTTTTCATATTTATGGCTAAAATGATGTTTTATGGGTATAGTAGCATTACGAACAATTTAATGTAAATGAACTTTTCGGCAGTCTTACCAAACATTTTTGATTGGTTCTATTGTGAATTATCTAATATGACTGAATTAAAGGAATGATAACCAAATCAGCTTTTGAGACAAATTTTTTAAAGTGTCTAAAATGACAATCTGTGAAAGTGCAGCTTTAAGTTTTGATCTAAAGCTTTATTTACACATTGTTATATTATAAATAACTGTTTAAAAGGTCTCATGTACAAAATAAGATAATAACTAGAGATTGCTTTTTTGAAAAAGCGCATGTCTCTCCCATTGTGTGGTCGTAGGTGAGAAATAATCAATGATGGACATGAAATTTGTACTTTTGGACTGGAGACGAACAAACATAGGGGTCATCTACTGGTCATGACCAACCTGCATACAAAGTATGAAGTTCCTGGGTCCAAGTATGAAGTTCCTGGGTCCAAGCTTTCATAAGTTATTGAGCCAAAAGAAGTGTGACGTACGTACTGGTGACAAAGAAATTGACCTTGACCTACTGACCTCAAAATCAATAGTGGTCATCTTATAATCAAGACCAACTAGCAAACCAAGTATGAAGTTCCTGGGCCGAAGTTGTGTTTAGTAAATCAGCGGAAACTGTTATTTTACCTCAAGGTCACCTTCACCTTTGACCTACTGACCTGAAAATCAATACGGGTCATCTACTAGTCATGATCAACTGGCATACCAGGTATTAAGTTCCTGGGTGGAAGCATTCTTTAGTTATTGAGCGGAAACCATTTTTTACCTCACAGTATTGTGACCTTCATCTTTGACCTTCTGATCCCAAAATCAATAGGGGCCATCAACTAGTCATGACTAACTAGCATACCAAGTATGAAGTTCCTGGGTGTAAACGTTCTTGAGTTATTGAGCAGAAACCGGTTCTTCACCTCAAGGTCAGTGACCTTGACCTTTGACCAACTGATCGCAAAATCAACTAGACATCATGACCAACCTCACTTCAAAGTTTGGTGAACCTAGATCAAAGCATTCTCCTGATATTGCACGGAAATATTTTTTTACATTAGAGGTCACAGCGACGTTGACCTTTGACCTTGTGACCCCCCAAAATATAGGAGTTTTCTAAACCTCATGATCAACCTCCCTACCAAGTTTGGTGAACCTAGGTCAAACCATTCTCAAGATATTGAGCGGAAATGTTTTTTACATTGGGGGTCGCCGCGACCTTGACCTTTGACCTAGTGACCCCAAAAACAATAGGGATCTTCTACACCTCATGACCAACCTCCCTACCAAGTTTGATGAACCTAGGTCAAACCGTTCTCAAGATTTTGAGCAGAAATGTTTTTTATATTGGGGGTCGCCGCGACCTTGACCTTTGACCTAGTGACCCCAAAAACAATAGGGATCCTCTACACCTCACGACCAACCTCCCTACCAAGTTTGGTGAACCTAGGTCAAACCGTTCTCAAGATTTTGAGCAGAAATGTTTTTTATATTGGGGTTCGCCGCGACCTTGACCTTTGACCTTGTGACCCCAAAAACAATAGGGATCCTCTACACCTCACGACCAACCTCCCTACCAAGTTTGGTGATCCTAGGTCATGCGGTTTTCCAGTTATCGATCGGAAACGAAGTGTGGCGTACGGATGGACTGACGGACTACCGGACAGGGCAAAAACAATATGTCTCCCCCAGAGAGGGGGAGACATAATTTTCATACAAATATCTAAAATTGATTAAAATAATAAAGTATCATTAACATATTTCTTAATAGTGCTATTTTTCTCAACTGACAATACCATTCAAAGCCATCATTTCAACTTTGAAGTTATTTTTAACTTTCAACTGTTTTATAGCATATATGCAACAAAATATACCAAAAATACAAGCCATGAACAATATGATTGTTCAACTTGCATTGTCCTTGACCTTTTAAAATGACCATTTTCCTGTTCTGTCTATTTGTAAGTTGTGCCCTGAGGAATGAAGTATGACTGTATGAATCACAAAAAGCAATAAAAACACTAAAAAAATCCCCCATTACCCCTGTAATTTCTAATACAGCAGTAAAATCAAGCAATTTTCAAGATTGATTGTGCTGCCAAATCAAAAACATGTTTGCCAAAACATTTAGAGCTGCATTCTCACAGATATACCGTTTTAACAACTTTTGTTTTGTCTTGGAATGAGCAAATTTTTGCGTAAATATCAGCAAACCAATGGTAAAAGATTGCTGACAAAACATCAAATCCCAGATTTCATATTTCCTTCGAAGATTAATGTTACTAATGGTTTAAGAAAAGTGCATAAAACATCAATGTTTTAACTTAAATAGAAAAGTCAGCGATTGATTTTTTTGTCAGTAGTCTTATATTACTGGTTTTC
Source organism: Mya arenaria (assembly GCF_026914265.1). Classification (NCBI taxonomy): domain Eukaryota; kingdom Metazoa; phylum Mollusca; class Bivalvia; order Myida; family Myidae; genus Mya; species Mya arenaria. The sequence continues at coordinate 23,385,993 of NC_069131.1, forward strand.
ATGCATTTTTCGCAAAGATTGGATGGTACCAATCCAAAACAAACAAGAGGCCCAAAAGGGCCTATGCTCTACTGGCTGGGTTTGTGTGGTCAACATCACTGTTTTCGAAAAGAACCAACCCCTTATGGTTATCTGAATACTCAAAACTGAAAACTGTATCATATTCGCAAGCATTTATTACAAAATAGCATTTTTTTTATACTATCAAGGCCCATCATCTAATAATTTCAAGGCCAATAATCCAGGAAACATGGGCAGATCAGATTTATGAAAGGAACTGAGCTCTAATGGATATACTGGACAACTTTCATCAAGATACAATCAAAACTGAAGACTGTATCGTGTTACCGAGCAATTGTTTACTGACACACTATTTTTTTATTATTATCAAGGTCCATAATCTTGGCATGCATGGGCGGATCTGGCTGGTTTTCGAAAGGAACCGAGCTCTAATGGATATGTAGATACTGTACAAGTTTCATCAAGATACAATCAAAACTGAAGGCTGTATCATGTTAACGAGGATTGTTTACAGACGCACATACTACGTACACATTACCATCGCATAAGCTCTTCTGGCCTTTGGCCAGTAGAGCTAAAAATGAAAAAAGTTGTCAAAACATCCAAAGTGTGAGAGTGCATCTTTAACATTTGAAAGTAACTCTGTTTGCCTCATGCCCCTAAACAAGGTTTAATCATATTATATGAGCAGTGGGCTTGTCCCTGTATTTTTTATTGTATAATTGCAGTAATGGATACTGGTCTCATTACCTTCTGACAATTTTTCATCAATTTTAAGGAAACAGAAAACACATATTAAGCTCATATAACGCTGTACAAATTTAATCTATTTCATTACGTTGAGAAATAGTCCCTAAAAATATTAATTGTGGAAACATATCTTATTTAAATACATACAGGAAATGGCGACATCATTTTACCCTTTAGTATAAAAAATGCAGTTTCCTGATATTTGAATAGCGGTTCTTTATTTAAGCATCTCAATTCATTCAACATACACATAGTATGTATCAAGTTTCAAAGGAAACCAAATCATTGTAACAATTGTTTTCAAAGCAAATATTCACACTCTTGACAAACTTCTTTTCCTAGTTTCAACTTTGAGACTTTTTGATGAGCCTGCACCTTCCCTCCTCTTATGCAGTGGCTTCAAGCAATAAAGCTAAAAGTTCAAGTTGCACAGCTGGTGAACAAGACTGCTGTGTTGATAGTTAGTTGACAAACTGCACACTTGATGCCATAAATCATGTCCATCAACCTCCAGAATGAAGAAATGACACAGCACAGAATTGATTTCAATTGGACCTCTCTGTACTTTCATCCCCTAAGGCCTTGTTGCAGTCAAAGACTATGTCTTAGTGTGCAGTGCGTGATCTTGAGAAGCCTAAATCTGCTCGTCTGAGGAAGTAAGTCTGGCAGAGTGTGAAACTCCTGTCTACTCATATGGCTAGACGAATGTGATCTATGTCTTCTTGTGTGTGCCCAACCATCACCTGAAGAGAATTTAGAGGAAGTTAGTGCTTGATTACAAGTTAATGTGACAAAACAAGGTCTTTTATTTATGCCACCAAGATCTAGTATTCCAAGTGTCATATCTTAAATTGTATGTTAACTCAAAGTAATTGAGCATAAACTGTTTGGTAATTTATTTTAAGTCACTGCTTCCTCTTATACTATCAGTAATATTGAACATGAACCGACTGACCCAAATATTATTCTAAATATGTTTATGTGCAGAAACCTTAATCCTATTAACCCAAAAGTAATCCAATTGTATGTCTTCACAAAAGATTTTACAACAATATTTGTCAATTTAACACAAATATTGATTATTGTTTTTTGTCAGACAAACACAGAGATGGCCCTATATATATTGCTCACCAGATTTGAGAAAGGATTCTAAATTAGTTATTGTTTGAACACTTACTGGACACTTTTGATCTGACTTTATAATACAGCTGGTGAAAATATTAAATGTCCCTTTATAATGGGCTTACAAAAACATAAAAAAATGTATTTGTTTAAAAATTAAAAAGGGCCATAATTCTTACAAAATAAGTTTGTATTGAGCAGAATAAAAAGGCTCTGCCTAAAATACAACCTCAGAACTATATTTAAAGTAAAACAAAAAAATCTACAACTTGAAATATGTTTGCTATATCTGTTTTTTAGAGAGAATGATCAGAAGAAAACATCACACATTCACAATCGTATTAAAAAATAATTTAGTTTTTTTTTTTTAATAAATTCTATTTCAAAAACACTGCAAAAGACAAGTCACTTACATTTCAATTTCTTGATTTAATACATTGATGATTATCAATTCTTATGAAGTGAGATGGGTCTTACACTAACCAGTGCAACTTGCATGTTCTTAGTTGCTCAGTTATTACCTTTTTTAAATTTCTCCTCTTGATCTGAGCCACGCCAAAATGATGGGAGATGCTTTTGTTGTCTTTTCCATCAGAATGTATAGCACCTTTGTGTTTCTGTTTATCTCCTGAAACAGTAATAGTTTATTAATAATAATAACAATAATAATAATTAGTGACTTTTATTGGAATTATTTTCACCGCTTGTGCCTTGCACATTGGGGAACAAAATTGACTTTCGGAAAAATACAAATTCAGGCCAACATCGATAATATATTGGTAAAATATACATATTTTATTTATAACAGTATGCAGTTTTTGTTTTTTGTCAAATCCTACAAAATTATATTATCAATGATATTTCATAATACAATATAATTTATATAAAAATTGAAATAAGACGGCATAGTTGTTGATAGAACATCATGTCATGAACAAATAAATGTGTACGACTACTACTTTATGGGGTGTAAATAACTCAGGGCTTTCACTTTAGGGACATTTGAACACTTTTGGTGAAGATCCACTACCACACCCACTAATCCACCCCCTTCTGAAACCATATTTTTTATGGATCAACATATGGTAAAGGAATTTGACAGATGGTAACCTTAGGAACATTTCTGTGACATTATTTTGAAAACAGGCCAGCCTGAGGAGAAGATTTTTCCATTTAGAAATGATAGCGAAAAGTAGCTCCGCACCCTACAGCAAGTCTTTTTATGAATCAATATCCGGAGAAGAAAATTCATACAGGGTATTGAAACATTTTTTTGCTTCATATGAAGAAAACTTAACTAGCTCTTCATCATATTAAATAATAATTAGCACAGTCTCTGCCGCACACACAGAGCCCCGCATTTGATCTTTTACCAAAGTTTGATTGAGAGTTTAGTTTCTCGGCACACTATGACAAGTCTTTACAGGTCTATTAAAGCTGCACTCTTACAGATTGATCGTTTTGTAAAAGTTTATTTTTTTATCTTGGAATGAGCCAATTTATGCGAAAATGAATGGAAACCAGTGATATAAGAGTGCTGACAAAAAAATCAGATCACCGATTTTAATTTTTAATTTAAACAAGAGGGCCAAATGGCCCTGAATTGTTCACCTGTCATATATTACACATTGGTTTGATAAGAAATCTGGATGGTTCAAAGTAGTTAAGGTTTTTTAGAAGTCTGGAATAAGCTAGGACTTATGGAGTATATCAAGTAAGAGGATGATATGTTGAACAGTGATGATAACATTGAGTCTGGTGAATGAACAACAAGGTGTGACCAATTTTGAACCCAGGGCCATAATATTAACTTTGTAGAGGTCCACTAGACGATGAATCATGCCAAATATCTAAACTCTAAGCCACGTAAGTTCAGAGGAGATGATTTTTGAAGTTTTCACTATAAACATATAGAGAAAACCCATGACCCCCCAAGGGGGCGGGGCCAATTTTGACCCCAAGGCCATAATTTGAACAATCTTTGTAGAGGTCCACTAGACGATGAATCATGCCAAATATCTAAGCTCTAGTCCACGTAAGTTCAGAGGAGAAGATTTTTGAAGTTTTAACTATAAACATATAGAGAATACCCTAACCCCCCGGGCGGGGCCAATTTTGACCCCAAGGCCATAATTTGAACAAACTTTGTAGAGGTCCATTAGATGATGAATCATGCCAAATATCTAAGCTCTAAGCAACGTAAGTTCAGAGGTGATTTTTTATTTTTTTTACTATAAACATATAGAAAAAAACCATAACCCTCCGGGGGCGGGGCCAATTTCGACCCCAGGGCCATAATTTGAACAATCTTTGTAGAGGTCCACTAGACGATGAATCATGCCAAATATCTAAGCTCTAGTCCAAGTAAGTTCAAAAGAGAAGATTCTTGAAGTTTTCACTATAAACATATAGAGAAAACCCATGACCCCCCGGGGTGGGGCCAATTTTGACCCCAAGGCCATAATTTGAACAATCTTTGTAGAGGTCCACTAGACAATGAATCATGCCAAATATCTAAGCTCTAAGCCACGTAAGTTCAGAGGAGATGATTTTTGAAGTTTTCACTATAAACATATAGAGAAAACCCATGAACCCCGGGGCGGGGCCAATTTTGACCCCAAGGTCATAATTTGAACAATCTTTGTAAAGGTCCACTAGACGATGAATCATGCCAAATATTTAAGCTCTAGTCCAAGTAAGTTCAGAGGAGAATATTTTTGAAGTTTTAACTATAAACATATAGAGAATACCCATGACCCCCCGGGGCGGGGCCAATTTTGACCCCAAGGCCATAATTTGAACAATCTTTGTAGAGGTCCACTAGACGATGAATCATGCCAAATATCTAAGCTCTAGTCCAAGTAAGTTCAGGAGAAGATTTTTGAAGTTTTCACTATTAACATATAGAGAATACCCATGACCCCCCGGGGCGGGGCCAATTTTGACCCCAAGGCCATAATTTGAACAATCTTTGTAGAGGTCCACTAGACGATCAATCATGCCAAATATCTAAGCTCTAGGCCAGGTAAGTTCAGAGGAGAAGATTTTTGAAGTCTTCACTATAAACATATAGAGAAAACCCATGTCCCCCCCGGGGCGTAGCCAATTTTGACCCCAAGGGCCATAATTTGAACAATCTTGGTAGAGGTCCACTAGACGATGAATCATGCCAAATATCTAAGCTCTAGGCCAACTAAGTTCAGAGGAGAAGATTTTTGAAGTTTTCACTATAAACATATAGAGAAAACCCATGTCCCCCCGGGGCGGGGCCAATTTTGACCCAAGGGCCATAATTTGAACAATCTTGGTAGAGGATCATTTGGTGATCCTACCTACCATATATCAACGGCCTAAGCCTTGTGGTTTGGGAGAAGAAGTTTTTCCTTTTGGTTGCCATGGCAACCAGAGTTCTGCATGGAATTGAATTCTTTGAACAACTTTGATAGAAGACCACCCAAGGAACATCCCTATGAAGTTTTATTAATATTGGCCCACAGTGGTTAAGGAGGAGATGTCTTTTAAGTAAATTGTTGACGGACGACGCACGTCACGCACGCCGGACAAAAGGCGATTCTCCAATGATGAAAATGACATTCTTATATAAAGCCTAATAAAAAATAAAAATAAAAAAAGCCTACCTACCCTACCTATTTTTGAAAAGGATGTAACCCTAACCAAACAATTTTTTTAGGCCATATCATGTAGTATACACACACTGATATATAACAAAACCAAGTTCATTTGTCTCAGTATTTGCCAATTTTGGGCTTTCACTTCTTGAACATGTTTTGAGTTTTAGTGATATGAATAGGCTAATGTTTTTTATGACAATGATGCCGGTGATCTAAAACATTTTTTTTTCATCAAAAGATCCAGGAATGAACAAATATTTTTTGTGTGAAAAAACAACAGTTCAATTCATTTTTTATGTAATTTAGTTAAAAACAAAATTTATTTAAGTTAACTATATATATCTCTATATAATTCTATTATTAAAATATTTATTCCACAAAATAAATTCCAACAGCAAATTTTAATGATATGCTTTTTTCAACCATTCCAATTTATTTTGTCAATAAGATCATTTAAACTATTAGCGGGCAATAACCACCCTTTTGTTGACTATATTTAATAAATATCAGTAGGAAAATGACCAACTAAGATCTTAATTATACACAGTAAAGACAGTTACCATGACAATACTTGGTGCTTTTAGATGAAGGCAAAGATAACAGTCAGAGAGTTGCTACTGAAAAATTTCTTATCAAAATTTGATCAGGGTCAGTAGCCTTCAATGATATATTATGTCATGGACCTATAAACTATGGTTTATAGATCCGTGATTTATGTATATTGAATTAAAAATAAATAAAAATGTACATTAATTTTACTATATTCTTCTTTATATCTTAAATTCTGAACAATACAATTTTATTGTTTTATGTCACTGCACGCATGACTTGTATTCTTTTTTAGTTGCTAAACTTTTAATACTAACATGCCACACATATACATTAATGTTTTATGCAGTTTTCTTAAATCGTTAATAAGGCTTAAGCCATTAATTATTAATTTCCGAACGAAATATGCTAATCTTTGATGTTAGCTTTTGTCAGAAATCTTCAATCATTGGTTTGCAGATATTTAACAAAAATTTGCTTTTTCCAAGACAAAAATAAAAAAAGTTGTAATATTGGTAAATCTGTGAGAGTGCAGCTTTAATTTATTATAATTTGGCGATTAATTCACGTTTACATATCATATATGTATTTCAAGAAATGGAACTTGATTGGATATTTTAAATATCAAAATATATATTTGATAATCCTATGTGAGTGTCAACAATTATTAAAGTGTGTCAACGTTAATATACCATCCTCCACAGCTTCAACCCTGAAGAACACTCGCACAATATTGTCCACCACCGCCACTAAGGAAAGTCCCAATAAAATTTAAAACATATTGACCTTAAAACTACTTGTGAATAATAATTTATAATTAATATACTGTCATTTAAACCTTAAAGTTGTTGAAATTATAATAGCTGCATTTTCCACATACTAATAAGTCATTTAAATAGCATAATTCTAGGCACCACCATTCTTGTAAGTTTTCTTTTTCTAAGTCTAAATTTAAGTTACTATGAAATGGCCTTATTTATTGCTTTTCCTTTTCATTGTTTTTATGATCCTTGTGGGAAACAGTGACACCATTCTGTGTATATCATAAACTTGTCAGACACTTTTATATGTCCCCACAGTAGGACTGCAGGAAAAACCTTGACACTACCTAGTACAGAAAAGATGCTACAACAGCATCCGGTATAAGTTTGCAAATCCGGTTTACTTGCAAACTTAGTTTTTTTATTATCTTAGATATCAACTTCAAAAGCGACACATAGAAAGTTTGCCCATTAAATAAGAAATATTTTAAGTAAAATTAAAAAAAAAGTTTTAAGAAATATGAAAATTTTAATTCCAAAATTGATTTCTCCCGTTGGCCACCAATTGGATTTTAGGTCCCCCGCGGGGTTTTGCCAAACTCCAATTGGAGAATTTTCCATATGAGCCGAAACGGGGGAAAAAATCAGCAATTTGAAAAAAATCAAATATTACAATTTGGAACAGAAAATTACATTTCTATGTATGTCTGTAGTACTTGATTCATAAACATAATTAAAATCTAATAAATTATCAAAAATTATGGTTTTGTAAAAACGGCTCTCCAATTGGGGAAAATTCCAATTGGAGAATTCCACAGTCAATTTCTATTGATAAAAGCCACCAATTGGAGATCACAGAAGTTGGTGATCATAGAAGTTGGAGGAATCACCAGTTGGAGACTTCCACCGTATAACATCTGCTGGGGAGAAATAAAGTTGAGATGTATACATGTCATGATATTATTGCTCATTAATTTAATATTATAGATTATTCAAGAAAATAACATTGCAAGATGTTACCTGATTTCGAGTATTACATCGGTGTTTTCACTTGTGACGTTGTGTGCAATCTAAAACAGTGATCTTATATACAACTGCGTCAGATTTGCGAATTATTTATCCTTTTCTGAAGCCTTGTGGTCCTAGATGCTCGAAAATATTAAATACGTTTAAAAAGAATAACTTACTAATTTTCATTTCCTGGTGGGCTCAATTTGTGTCTTTCATTTAATCGAATAGGTTAGAGAACACCATCTTATATTGTCAGTAGGTACATTAAACTATGTTGACTTAGTGACAAACTTAATTTGATCACTCCAATTTAAAGAAAAAAACCTTTCGATGTGTATCTTTTATCCTATGCAAAAGTGGCTTTTTTTTATTATTTCGTTTCCATCACTCACGGTATGTTATTTTTCTTGCCATATGAAATGGGTACATATATGTATGATAGCACTAACACGAACCTATTATAGGTTAAACAATTATTTACAAGTCAGTGATATTATTTATAAATGTTCTATAAAATTGTGTATTGACTTAATACTTCGTAAAAAATAAGCTCAACAATCATTCTTTGTTTCAGAATTCACCCATTTCAAATGATTCTTTGAAAAGGAGCCATTATCTCGGTTCACTTATTGTCAGGGTTTAGGAGCTGTAGCTAAAAGCAGTGACGAAATTCGTTTACACTCTTAAATTGTGCTCAGTTACATTGAACACCTGCCGTAACTGAATGATAGCTTTACATTGATAAATAAGAAGTAAATATATCCAAATACTATTGCAAGGGGTATTTATTTTTTGCAAAAGTGTACAGCCCTTCACGCAATTCATGATAGTTTAAAAACTCATGTCTTGAATGTCATTATCTTTGATCAAGTATACGTTCTTAGCATTAGGAATGATATTGTTCATATTGTTTCATCCTGCTATCTGTTTGCATGTTTTTGTTCGTTTATCAAATATACGCATGTACTTTGCTTATCATGTCCACGTGTTTGTGAATGGAGGATAAAGATACTGTAATAATGTTTCAAAGATGAATGCTAGATCGTTAAACACGTTGATTAAATATTAACATATTTTTAAATCACATTTATGAGAGTTAGGCGAAGATTTTGTGATGGATTTTATATTTGCTACTGTACAATAGGGGAGGTTACTGCATAGGAGACGAACATTTTCTTAAACCGGTTTAGCAATCGAATCAAGTAGGACCTACTCCGGTGACCTCAGACGAACATTCGTGTAAAAAATGGATTGAAATGGACAATCATAAAATTTTGGGCTATGGACTTATTGAAGACAACTGTATGGTAAGTCTAAATGCCGTTTGTTTTCATGATGGTTTAAATTATAAGAATTGTTTGTTATTTTTGATCACGCACAGGTATGCGCCCCCCCCCCCACATAGTGACATTACTCCGCAAAGCTTTGTCTGCTTTTTCCCCGCAATATTTCCCCGGTAATGGGCGTAACCTAGGTTCCCTTTGGTGCGAGGACATTTTACCATCAGTTCATCCCTGCAGGGAAGGAATTTAAGCGGGGGGGTTAGTCAACCTAAATGGCCTTCAACGAGTCTTTTGAAGATTTTTAGACTATGGCAGACTCGAGACAGGGATACATAATGTAGTTAGTGTCGGTTAGAACCAGCCGCCCTGGGTAGCCCAGCTGGTTAGAGCGCCGTGCTAGTGTTCCGGCGGTCGTGGGTTCGAGCCCCACACCGGGCACACTTTTCCTCCCAGGTTTACTTTAATAACAAATGTCAAAATAATAAAAAAAGTATCCCTGATCGCTAATTATTGTAGCTTTATAAAGCCGGGGTTGGCTGGACCGAAAATCCCCACTTAATTCCCCGGACCTGGGGAGGCCATGGTTACAATTGACTGGTGCAATAATTAGCAATAGACTTGGCGTCAATTGAATTTAGTTTGAAGGATAAACAATAACACTTTTTTACCTTTTTTTTCCAAAAAAATGATTGCAGACATAGAAACAGTGATTAGTCACAATCGTGAGCTTATGCAGACATAGAAACAGTGATTCGTCACAATCATGAGCTTATTTGTTTGTCATACTGTACCAAATTATTTGGGAATATTGTTAGCACATGTTTTAATAATACCATTTTACCTCAGGACAAATTTTCAATAAGAACTCAGTCAAGTATGAAATATTTCCATTTTGGAAGAATGCTGTAGATCTTTTACATTTGAAGATTTGGAAATTATTATTGGTTATTCTTTAAAAAGTGTCAAAATTTGAGTAGATCTATGGTAATGCAATTAGTAGCTCAACATTTTAATCCTTCAATTGTTATTTTAAAAACTGTTTTACTTAATGATAAAGGAAATTTATTCATTTTATTAAACAGATGTGCACAGGAAGGTGTGCAATTCTAATTTTGTTAATTTTATCCAAAATTGAAAACTTATGGCTAAGTATCTGTAGATGTTGATATATATTATATATACAATTGACTGTTTTTATTGCTTATTAGTGTTGGGAATCGGACTGAAATATTACTATAGATAATCGGTTTATGAAAACAATCAATGATTGATTATTAATCGCTTTAATCATTAATTTAACTATCTTTGGTCATCATATATAAGGCATATAGATAAACTACATGAACCAGTTTAAGAAAAAATGTTCCCTTACAATATTATTTGTACATTTATTTGTATAAATTACATTATTTATTCAGAACGCAACTATACTTTAGTGTTTACAAGTTACTATTACAGATCATGAGACCGCAGGCTCTAAATTTTGTGTACGGTATTGAATACATGTGTAAAGTAAACACAAAGAAAAATATCAATTTCGTTTTGATAATCAGTCAGTAACAAGTAAAACAAGCAGTTGAATATTCTGTATGTTTTACAAGAACATTTTCTTTCAGAAAACTGAGAAAACTAAATTCTTAGCATGATATAAGAAGTAAACAATAACATTTTAAAACCACAAAAGTGTGATGTTGAGAACAAATCCTTTTGCAGTTAAATTACAAAGAAAATTTGTAATAAGGTACTGTAGTGAGCTACTGACATGATGATATGACTATAGATAACACAACATAGTACCACATGAACATTTCAACATTAACATGTATTGACCAGAAACAAAATATATTTTCAAGACAATCTTTTAACTGGTAGTCGGTAGTGTTTACGTCTCTTGTTTCTATAATCGATTGTTCAAATTTCACTATCGATTGTCACCGATGAAGGCCTTTCCGATCAATTGTCGATTATAACTGATCATCGGCACAACACTATTGCTTATACTTCAGTGTTTTGAGATTTCATTAAGTTTCAAGTAATATGTTTCATATACTATATCAATATAATTTCCATGTTCTTTTTTTAATAATGATATAGATAGACTATACTAATTAGTGATGTTCTGATGATCAATTATAATGAAAAAATAACTGGTATGTTCCTGAACTCAGTTTTTCTTCTTTCATCTTGTCAATTTTGTTCACTTGTAATCATTAACAATATGGCTAAAGCAACAACAACATTAATAGTGTGGTTTTTTTGGTGAAATTGACTGCCTTACTGCCTTCTTCCCTAGTGAAAACTTGTCCATTTCTCACCATATTTTATGTTGTCCAAATTTGATAAGTGGAGATTTCATAACATTAATGAATAACAAATCTTGACAACACTTACTATAAATTAACAAAATAATATATGCATAAAAATCTTTAAAACATGTAGTATATCGAATTAGCACAAGCCCACAACCCTGCACTGGTGAAAATTATGTCATCTGGGCTTGTTCTAATTCTGAATTTAATATAGCAGGGCTTGTTAAAAAAAAATTGCTAAGCAATAGAGTAATAATTCAGGCTTGTTCATCCCGAACTCTAATTTCGATGATATATTTTGCCATTAAAATCTAAATTAGATATTTAAGCCTGATTTTGTATTTTTCCCAATGTCAACATTTTTTCCCAAATTGTATTGTACAGGTGGTAAAAATAATTCCATAAAATACACCAACTAGATATTTTCAATCCTTTACCTAACATAATTAGAAGTAAAGGATGATGAGTTTTTGTACAAGAATAAAATTACAAGTACGGTACCAGGTATTGTCAAAAAACATTTCTTCTATTAATAAACAGCAATGTGAGTGGAACCGATTACCAATAGTCAAACCAGTGTGTGTATACCACGTGATAAATTACGTCATATATGCTACGTCGGAAGGCAACATTTTGCTTAAAATGAACACTTAAATTAAAGATACCTTTTCTTTTACACCACCATTTTAAATGAAACAAAGGGCAGTCTATGCCGCTTAAAGAGCCCCGCATTTGTTTTATTACCGACATTTGATAAAGTCATTAGTTTCATCAAACACTTCGACAAACCCTGTTTTCAAAATCATGTTTTGACAGTGCTCCGTCAGACGGCCGTATTGTGAAAAGGTTTGTCGAAGTGTTTAAAGAAATTAAACTCGCAATCAAACTCTGGTAAATGGCCGAAAGCAAGGCTCCGTAGGTGGCGTAGACTGCTATGTTTCATTTAAAATGGTGAAGAAATAGTAAAGTTATCTTTGTTTAAAGTCTTTTTTCAAATCAAAATATTGCCTTCTGACGTAGCATTTATGACGCAATTTATCATGTGGTATACACACACTGCAAACAGGAACTGATTCCCATCACTTTAGTTCTTTAAGCATTCTGTGCAACTTTCCAAACTTGCCCCAGGGTCTGAAGTTAAAAAAAAAATACCTAATAAATATTCTGCTTTGTGGCATGTTATTAAATGCTTGATCAACACATATCCACTGAATATTATATATCTTAAAATGTCTGACCTCATCAAATGCAAAAGAATCAGTTACTACAATTCAAAAAAAAATTGGTATTAATTTTCTGTCACATAGCTTAGACTTTAAAATTCTAATTAGCTCTTAAAACATGATTTAACATAAGTCATATATGCACTTGCCACTAGACCATTACAAGTTAAAAGGCCATAAATCACTGATTGTGTAAATCACTGATGGTGCAATCAATTGGAAACAAATGGAAATATTACTAGATTTTGATTGGATGCCTCCATTCAGAGTTTATTATATTGGTCAGGATTTTGATCCAATCAGATTGTTTAATCAAGAAAGGAACATTACTTTGAATTTGTGTCATTAAGAAACAAAACTATCTTCCATATTTCTGTATATTTTCTAAGCATTCTCGGTCATTTAGAATGTCAAGTCTCATCTTTGATCCCATTTCTAAATGTAAATAAAATCTTGTATTGCTGTTAGCATTTCTTATTACATCATATCACTTTATGTTTAAATAATTGCTTTGCTTATTTATTAGACTTGTTAATAGTGAAACAGACAGTGTTTCTGTAATGAATATATGGAATTCTTTATAATTGGAGATTTTGGAAATGGAAATTTAAGGGGTTTGCTTTAAGAATGAAGGCAATGAAAAATAATAGATTTTACATAAAAAAAGTTGTTAAAATTCAAATCTAAATCACACTCTTTACCTGAAAAAGATTTTATTTATTTATTTTTTTATTCTTGAAGTAGATATATATATATATATGTCATATTTTCCATTTTAGAATTTTTAAAGAAAGTTGAAGAACTTAAGAAAAAGAAATATATTTTAGAAAGAAAATTTTCAGTCATATGATTAAGTGAATGTATCAGTTAGTCAGAGACCTAATGTTCTGCTTTGCTTTGCAAATGCTTTGTCTTTTTAATTGTAGTGCAGTGAAAGTTGTGTTTCTTTTATGAATATATATGGTACTCTTTATTATAGGAGATTTTACTTAATCATACCCTTATTGAACAATTTGTTATAATATAAGAGAATGGTTTCTGGAGGAAAAATAATTAAAGTAATAGATTTTATAGTATCAAAAAGGCTATTGATTGAAGGTATTGAATTCAATCTTTATCAAACTCTTCACTTTGATAATAATTTAAAAATTGAATGATTCTAAAAATATCGAGCTATATGTAATAATGTAGACAAATTTGAAGAGCTTGAGAACCAGAAACTTACAACTTTTAATATTTAGTGTAGCATCTTTTCTGTACTAGGTAGTGTCAAGGTTTTTCCTGCAGTCCTACTGTGGGGACATATAAAAGTGTCTGACAAGTTTATGATATACACAGAATGGTGTCACTGTTTCCCACAAGGATCATAAAAACAATGAAAAGGAAAAGCAATAAATAAGGCCATTTCATAGTAACTTAAATTTAGACTTAGAAAAAGAAAACTTACAAGAATGGTGGTGCCTAGAATTATGCTATTTAAATGACTTATTAGTATGTGGAAAATGCAGCTATTATAATTTCAACAACTTTAAGGTTTAAATGACAGTATATTAATTATAAATTATTATTCACAAGTAGTTTTAAGGTCAATATGTTTTAAATTTTATTGGGACTTTCTTTAGTGGCGGTGGGGGACAATATTGTGCGAGTGTTCTTCAGGGTTGAAGCTGTGGAGGATGGTATATTAACGTTGACACACTTTAATAATTGTTGACACTCACATAGGATTATCAAATATATATTTTGATATTTAAAATATCCAATCAAGTTCCATTTCTTGAAATACATATATGATATGTAAACGTGAATTAATCGCCAAATTATAATAAATTAAAGCTGCACTCTCACAGATTTACCAATATTACAACTTTTTTTATTTTTGTCTTGGAAAAAGCAATTTTTTGTTAAATATCTGCAAACCAATGATTGAAGATTTCTGACAAAAGCTAACATCAAAGATTAGCATATTTCGTTCGGAAATTAATAATTAATGGCTTAAGCCTTATTAACGATTTAAGAAAACTGCATAAAACATTAATGTATATGTGTGGCATGTAAGTATTAAAAGTTTAGCAACTAAAAAAGAATACAAGTCATGCGTGCAGTGACATAAAACAATAAAATTGTATTGTTCAGAATTTAAGATATAAAGAAGAATATAGTAAAATTAATGTACATTTTTATTTATTTTTAATTCAATATACATAAATCACGGATCTATAAACCATAGTTTATAGGTCCATGACATAATATATCATTGAAGGCTACTGACCCTGATCAAATTTTGATAAGAAATTTTTCAGTAGCAACTCTCTGACTGTTATCTTTGCCTTCATCTAAAAGCACCAAGTATTGTCATGGTAACTGTCGTTACTGTGTATAATTAAGATCTTAGTTGGTCATTTTCCTACTGATATTTATTAAATATAGTCAACAAAAGGGTGGTTATTGCCCGCTAATAGTTTAAATGATCTTATTGACAAAATAAATTGGAATGGTTGAAAAAAGCATATCATTAAAATTTGCTGTTGGAATTTATTTTGTGGAATAAATATTTTAATAATAGAATTATATAGAGATATATATAGTTAACTTAAATAAATTTTGTTTTTAACTAAATTACATAAAAAAATGAATTGAACTGTTGTTTTTTCACACAAAAAATATTTGTTCATTCCTGGATCTTTTGATGAAAAAAAAATGTTTTAGATCACCGGCATCATTGTCATAAAAAACATTAGCCTATTCATATCACTAAAACTCAAAACATGTTCAAGAAGTGAAAGCCCAAAATTGGCAAATACTGAGACAAATGAACTTGGTTTTGTTATATATCAGTGTATGTATACTACATGATATGGCCTAAAAAATTGTTTGGTTAGGGTTACATCCTTTTCAAAAATAGGTAGGGTAGGTAGGCTTTTTTTATTTTTATTTTTTATTAGGCTTTATATAAGAATGTCATTTTCATCATTGGAGAATCGCCTTTTGTCCGGCGTGCGTGACGTGCGTCGTCCGTCAACAATTTACTTAAAAGACATCTCCTCCTTAACCACTGTGGGCCAATATTAATAAAACTTCATAGGGATGTTCCTTGGGTGGTCTTCTATCAAAGTTGTTCAAAGAATTCAATTCCATGCAGAACTCTGGTTGCCATGGCAACCAAAAGGAAAAACTTCTTCTCCCAAACCACAAGGCTTAGGCCGTTGATATATGGTAGGTAGGATCACCAAATGATCCTCTACCAAGATTGTTCAAATTATGGCCCTTGGGTCAAAATTGGCCCCGCCCCGGGGGGACATGGGTTTTCTCTATATGTTTATAGTGAAAACTTCAAAAATCTTCTCCTCTGAACTTAGTTGGCCTAGAGCTTAGATATTTGGCATGATTCATCGTCTAGTGGACCTCTACCAAGATTGTTCAAATTATGGCCCTTGGGGTCAAAATTGGCTACGCCCCGGGGGGGACATGGGTTTTCTCTATATGTTTATAGTGAAGACTTCAAAAATCTTCTCCTCTGAACTTACCTGGCCTAGAGCTTAGATATTTGGCATGATTGATCGTCTAGTGGACCTCTACAAAGATTGTTCAAATTATGGCCTTGGGGTCAAAATTGGCCCCGCCCCGGGGGGTCATGGGTATTCTCTATATGTTAATAGTGAAAACTTCAAAAATCTTCTCCTGAACTTACTTGGACTAGAGCTTAGATATTTGGCATGATTCATCGTCTAGTGGACCTCTACAAAGATTGTTCAAATTATGGCCTTGGGGTCAAAATTGGCCCCGCCCCGGGGGGTCATGGGTATTCTCTATATGTTTATAGTTAAAACTTCAAAAATATTCTCCTCTGAACTTACTTGGACTAGAGCTTAGATATTTGGCATGATTCATCGTCTAGTGGACCTTTACAAAGATTGTTCAAATTATGACCTTGGGGTCAAAATTGGCCCCGCCCCGGGGGTCATGGGTTTTCTCTATATGTTTATAGTGAAAACTTCAAAAATCATCTCCTCTGAACTTACGTGGCTTAGAGCTTAGATATTTGGCATGATTCATTGTCTAGTGGACCTCTACAAAGATTGTTCAAATTATGGCCTTGGGGTCAAAATTGGCCCCACCCCGGGGGGTCATGGGTTTTCTCTATATGTTTATAGTGAAAACTTCAAAAATCTTCTCTTTTGAACTTACTTGGACTAGAGCTTAGATATTTGGCATGATTCATCGTCTAGTGGACCTCTACAAAGATTGTTCAAATTATGGCCTTGGGGTCAAAATTGGCCCCTCCCGGGGGGTTAGGGTATTCTCTATATGTTTATAGTTAAAACTTCAAAAATCTTCTCCTCTGAACTTACGTGGACTAGAGCTTAGATATTTGGCATGATTCATCGTCTAGTGGACCTCTACAAAGATTGTTCAAATTATGGCCTTGGGGTCAAAATTGGCCCCGCCCCCTTGGGGGGTCATGGGTTTTCTCTATATGTTTATAGTGAAAACTTCAAAAATCATCTCCTCTGAACTTACGTGGCTTAGAGCTTAGATATTTGGCATGATTCATCGTCTAGTGGACCTCTACAAAGTTAATATCATGGCACTGGGTTCAAAATTGGTCACACCTTGTTGTTCATTCACCAGACTCAATGTTATCATCACTGTTCAACATATCATCCTCTTACTTGATATACTCCATAAGTCCTAGCTTATTCCAGACTTCTAAAAAACCTTAACTACTTTGAACCATCCAGATTTCTTATCAAACCAATGTGCAATATATGACAGGTGAACATTTCAGGGCCATTTGGCCCTCTTGTTTAAATTAAAAATTAAAATCGGTGATCTGATTTTTTTTGTCAGCACTCTTATATCACTGGTTTCCATTCATTTTCGCATAAATTGGCTCATTCCAAGATAAAAAAATAAACTTTTACAAAACGATCAATCTGTAAGAGTGCAGCTTAAATAGACCTGTAAAGACTTGTCATAGTGTGCCGAGAAACTAAACTCTCAATCAAACTTTGGTAAAAGATCAAATGCGGGGCTCTGTGTGTGCGGCAGAGACTGTGCTAATTTTTATTTAATATGATGAAGAGCTAGTTAAGTTTTCTTCATATGAAGCAAAAAAATGTTTCAATACCCTGTATGAATTTTCTTCTCCGGATATTGATTCATAAAAAACCTTGCTGTAGGGTGCGGAGCTACTTTTCGCTATCATTTCTAAATGGAAAAATCTTCTCCTCAGGCTGGCCTGTTTTCAAAATAATGTCACAGAAATGTTCCTAAGGTTACCATCTGTCAAATTCCTTTACCATATGTTGATCCATAAAAAATATGGTTTCAGAAGGGGGTGGATTAGTGGGTGTGGTAGTGGATCTTCACCAAAAGTGTTCAAATGTCCCTAAAGTGAAAGCCCTGAGTTATTTACACCCCATAAAGTAGTAGTCGTACACATTTATTTGTTCATGACATGATGTTCTATCAACAACTATGCCGTGTTATTTCAATTTTTATATAAATTATATTGTATTATGAAATATCATTGATAATATAATTTTGTAGGATTTGAAAAAAAAACAAAAACTGCATACTGTTATAAATAAAATATGTATATTTTACCAATATATTATCGATGTTGGCCTGAATTTGTATTTTTCCGAAAGTCAATTTTGTTCCCCAATGTGCAAGGCACAAGCGGTGAAAATAATTCCAATAAAAGTCACTAATTATTATTATTGTTATTATTATTAATAAACTATTACTGTTTCAGGAGATAAACAGAAACACAAAGGTGCTATACATTCTGATGGAAAAGACAACAAAAGCATCTCCCATCATTTTGGCGTGGCTCAGATCAAGAGGAGAAATTTAAAAAAGGTAATAACTGAGCAACTAAGAACATGCAAGTTGCACTGGTTAGTGTAAGACCCATCTCACTTCATAAGAATTGATAATCATCAATGTATTAAATCAAGAAATTGAAATGTAAGTGTCTTGTCTTTTGCAGTGTTTTTGAAATAGAATTTATTAAAAAAAAAAACTAAATTATTTTTTAATACGATTGTGAATGTGTGATGTTTTCTTCTGATCATTCTCTCTAAAAAACAGATATAGCAAACATATTTCAAGTTGTAGATTTTTTTGTTTTACTTTAAATATAGTTCTGAGGTTGTATTTTAGGCAGAGCCTTTTTATTCTGCTCAATACAAACTTATTTTGTAAGAATTATGGCCCTTTTTAATTTTTAAACAAATACATTTTTTTATGTTTTTGTAAGCCCATTATAAAGGGACATTTAATATTTTCACCAGCTGTATTATAAAGTCAGATCAAAAGTGTCCAGTAAGTGTTCAAACAATAACTAATTTAGAATCCTTTCTCAAATCTGGTGAGCAATATATATAGGGCCATCTCTGTGTTTGTCTGACAAAAAACAATAATCAATATTTGTGTTAAATTGACAAATATTGTTGTAAAATCTTTTGTGAAGACATACAATTGGATTACTTTTGGGTTAATAGGATTAAGGTTTCTGCACATAAACATATTTAGAATAATATTTCGGTCAGTCGGTTCATGTTCAATATTACTGATAGTATAAGAGGAAGCAGTGACTAAAAATAAATTACCAAACAGTTTATGCTCAATTGCTTTGAGTTAACATACAATTTAAGATATGACACTTGGAATACTAGATCTTGGTGGCATAAATAAAAGACCTTGTTTTGTCACATTAACTTGTAATCAAGCACTAACTTCCTCTAAATTCTCTTCAGGTGATGGTTGGGCACACACAAGAAGACATAGATCACATTCGTCTAGCCATATGAGTAGACAGGAGTTTCACACTCTGCCAGACTTACTTCCTCAGACGAGCAGATTTAGGCTTCTCAAGATCACGCACTGCACACTAAGACATAGTCTTTGACTGCAACAAGGCCTTAGGGGATGAAAGTACAGAGAGGTCCAATTGAAATCAATTCTGTGCTGTGTCATTTCTTCATTCTGGAGGTTGATGGACATGATTTATGGCATCAAGTGTGCAGTTTGTCAACTAACTATCAACACAGCAGTCTTGTTCACCAGCTGTGCAACTTGAACTTTTAGCTTTATTGCTTGAAGCCACTGCATAAGAGGAGGGAAGGTGCAGGCTCATCAAAAAGTCCCAAAGTTGAAACTAGGAAAAGAAGTTTGTCAAGAGTGTGAATATTTGCTTTGAAAACAATTGTTACAATGATTTGGTTTCCTTTGAAACTTGATACATACTATGTGTATGTTGAATGAATTGAGATGCTTAAATAAAGAACCGCTATTCAAATATCAGGAAACTGCATTTTTTATACTAAAGGGTAAAATGATGTCGCCATTTCCTGTATGTATTTAAATAAGATATGTTTCCACAATTAATATTTTTAGGGACTATTTCTCAACGTAATGAAATAGATTAAATTTGTACAGCGTTATATGAGCTTAATATGTGTTTTCTGTTTCCTTAAAATTGATGAAAAATTGTCAGAAGGTAATGAGACCAGTATCCATTACTGCAATTATACAATAAAAAATACAGGGACAAGCCCACTGCTCATATAATATGATTAAACCTTGTTTAGGGGCATGAGGCAAACAGAGTTACTTTCAAATGTTAAAGATGCACTCTCACACTTTGGATGTTTTGACAACTTTTTTCATTTTTAGCTCTACTGGCCAAAGGCCAGAAGAGCTTATGCGATGGTAATGTGTACGTAGTATGTGCGTCTGTAAACAATCCTCGTTAACATGATACAGCCTTCAGTTTTGATTGTATCTTGATGAAACTTGTACAGTATCTACATATCCATTAGAGCTCGGTTCCTTTCGAAAACCAGCCAGATCCGCCCATGCATGCCAAGATTATGGACCTTGATAATAATTAAAAAATAGTGTGTCAGTAAACAATTGCTCGGTAACACGATACAGTCTTCAGTTTTGATTGTATCTTGATGAAAGTTGTCCAGTATATCCATTAGAGCTCAGTTCCTTTCAAAAATCTGATCTGCCCATGTTTCCTGGATTATTGGCCTTGAAATTATTAGATGATGGGCCTTGATAGTATAAAAAAATGCTATTTTGTAATAAATGCTTGCGAATATGATACAGTTTTTAGTTTTGAGTATTCAGATAACCATAAGGGGTTGGTTCTTTTCGAAAACAGTGATGTTGACCACACAAACCCAGCCAGTAGAGCATAGGCCCTTTTGGGCCTCTTGTTTGTTTTGGATTGGTACCATCCAATCTTTGCGAAAAATGCATGAAAACCAGTAATATAAGACTACTGACAAAAAAATCAATCGCTGACTTTTCTATTTAAGTTAAAACATTGATAAACAAGAGATGTTTGTCAAACATTATGCCCCCTGAGCGCCAAGTTGCCAGAAATATTTGGACAATTGAATGAAATACCGACCGACCGACCGACCGACCGACCGACATGTGCAAAACAATATACCCCACTTTTTTCAAAAGGGGGCATAATAAGGTCAACGACAACGCAAAAGCCTGGTGTTCGGCAATAGCTTCCCAACTTTCCTAATGACCAGCCCAAACAGAATAATTATAAAAAGGAAATCATTTAGCAAACTTACCATGTTTGAAGTCCTTAGGCATACTTACAGGTATAAAGATGAAAATCCTTTAGGAAACCCGTTTTTTTCATGTTGTTTATCAGAACTTGTTTATCAGTTCAAGGTCACATTAACGTAAAATTAATAGGGTTCATCTGCTGGTCATGACCAATACGCCTACCAAGTATGAGGTCCCTGGGTCAAAGCGTTCAAGTTATTGATCGGAAACCATTTTTCATGTAAAGGTCACACTGACCTTGACCTTTGACCCACTGACCTCAAAATCAATAGGGTTCATCTGCTGGCCATGACCAATACACCTACCAAGTATGAGGTCCCTAGGTCAAAGCGCTCTCAAGTTATTGATCGGAAACCATTTGGTATTCGATAGGGTTCATCTTCGGAAACCGTTTTTCATGTAAAGGTCATGTAAAGGTCACACTGACCTTGACCTTTGACCTCAAAATCGATAGGGTTCATCTGCTGGTCATGACCAATACACCTACCAAGTATGAGGTCCCTGGGTCAAAGCGTTCTCAAGTTATTGATCGAAAACCGTTTTTCATGTAAAGGTCACACTGACCTTGACCTTTGACCCACTGACCTCAAAATCAATAGGGTTCATCTGCTGGCCATGACCAATACACCTACCAAGTATGAGGTCCCTAGGTCAAAGCGCTCTCAAGTTATTGATCGGAAACCATTTGGTATTCGATAGGGTTCATCTTCGGAAACCGTTTTTCATGTAAAGGTCATGTAAAGGTCACACTGACCTTGACCTTTGACCTCAAAATCGATAGGGTTCATCTGCTGGTCATGACCAATACACCTACCAAGTATGAGGTCCCTGGGTCAAAGCGTTCTCAAGTTATTGATCGGAAACCGTTTTTCATGTAAAGGTCACACTGACCTTGACCTTTGACCCACTGACCTCAAAATCAATAGGGTTCATCTGCTGGCCATGACCAATACACCTACCAAGTATGAGGTCCCTAGGTCAAAGCGCTCTGAAGTTATTGATCGGAAACCATTTGGTATTCCGACCGACCGACAGACAGACAGACCGACCGACCGACCGACCGACCGACAGGTGCAAAACAATATACCCCACTTTTTTCAAAAGGGGGCATAAATATGGACAATCAGAAAACCTTTTTTCAGCTTACAGTCACACTGACCTTGACCTTTGACCCACTGACCTCAAAATCAATAGGGTTCATCTGCTGGTCATGACCAATAAGCCTACCTAGTATGAGGTCCCTGGGTCAAAGCGTTCTCAAGTTATTGATCGGAAACCGTTTTTCATGTTAAGGTCACACTGACCTTGACCTTTGACCTCAAAATCAATAGGGTTCATCTGCTGGTCATGACCAATACACCTACCAAGTATGAGGTTCCTGGGTCAAAGCGTTCTCAAGTTATTGATCGGAAACCGTTTTTCATGTAAAGGTCACACTGACCTTGACCTTTGACCCACTGACCTCAAAATCAATAGGGTTCATCTGCTGGTCATGACCAATAAGCCTACCTAGTATGAGGTCCCTGGGTCAAAGCGTTCTCAAGTTATTGATCGGAAACCGTTTTTCATGTTAAGGTCACACTGACCTTGACCTTTGACCCACTGACCTCAAAATCAATAGGGTTCATCTGCTGGTCATGACCAATACACCTACCAAGTATGAGGTTCCTGGGTCAAAGCGTTCTCAAGTTATTGATCGGAAACCGTTTTTCATGTAAAGGTCACACTGACCTTGACCTTTGACCCACTGACCTCAAAATCAATAGGGTTCATCTGCTGGTGATGACCAATACACATACCAAGTATGAGGTCCCTCGGTCAAAGCGTTCTCAAGTTATTGATCGGAAACCATTTGGTATTCCGACCGACCGACCGACCGACAGACAGACAGACCGACCGACCGACCGACCGACCGACCGACCGACATGTGCAAAACAATATACCCCACTTTTTTCAAAAGGGGGCATAAAAACATTTCCGCTCAATA
Organism: Mya arenaria; assembly: GCF_026914265.1. Taxonomy (NCBI): domain Eukaryota; kingdom Metazoa; phylum Mollusca; class Bivalvia; order Myida; family Myidae; genus Mya; species Mya arenaria. The sequence goes on from NC_069131.1 coordinate 23,409,251, forward strand.
TCTTGAGAATGGTTTGACCTAGGTTCACCAAACTTGGTAGGGAGGTTGATCATGAGGTTTAGAAAACTCCTATATTTTGGGGGGTCACAAGGTCAAAGGTCAACGTCGCTGTGACCTCTAATGTAAAAAAATATTTCCGTGCAATATCAGGAGAATGCTTTGATCTAGGTTCACCAAACTTTGAAGTGAGGTTGGTCATGATGTCTAGTTGATTTTGCGATCAGTTGGTCAAAGGTCAAGGTCACTGACCTTGAGGTGAAGAACCGGTTTCTGCTCAATAACTCAAGAACGTTTACACCCAGGAACTTCATACTTGGTATGCCAGTTAGTCATGACTAGTTGATGGCCCCTATTGATTTTGGGATCAGAAGGTCAAAGATGAAGGTCACAATACTGTGAGGTAAAAAATGGTTTCCGCTCAATAACTAAAGAATGCTTCCACCCAGGAACTTAATACCTGGTATGCCAGTTGATCATGACTAGTAGATGACCCGTATTGATTTTCAGGTCAGTAGGTCAAAGGTGAAGGTGACCTTGAGGTAAAATAACAGTTTCCGCTGATTTACTAAACACAACTTCGGCCCAGGAACTTCATACTTGGTTTGCTAGTTGGTCTTGATTATAAGATGACCACTATTGATTTTGAGGTCAGTAGGTCAAGGTCAATTTCTTTGTCACCAGTACGTACGTCACACTTCTTTTGGCTCAATAACTTATGAAAGCTTGGACCCAGGAACTTCATACTTGGACCCAGGAACTTCATACTTTGTATGCAGGTTGGTCATGACCAGTAGATGACCCCTATGTTTGTTCGTCTCCAGTCCAAAAGTACAAATTTCATGTCCATCATTGATTATTTCTCACCTACGACCACACAATGGGAGAGACATGCGCTTTTTCAAAAAAGCAATCTCTAGTTATTATCTTATTTTGTACATGAGACCTTTTCAACAGTTATTTATAATATAACAATGTGTAAATGAAGCTTTAGATCAAAACTTAAAGCTGCACTTTCACAGATTGTCATTTTAGACACTTTAAAAAATTTGTCTCAAAAGCTGATTTGGTTATCATTCCTTTAATTCAGTCATATTAGATAATTCACAATAGAACCAATCAAAAATGTTTGGTAAGACTGCCGAAAAGTTCATTTACATTAAATTGTTCGTAATGCTACTATACCCATAAAACATCATTTTAGCCATAAATATGAAAAAATGCAATCTGATCTTATTTCAGCAGTCTTATATCACTTAAAATTGGGTCTATGCAAAAAATGGTCTATTTATAGACCAACAATAAAAGAGTGCCGGTAGTCAAAACGATCAATTAGTGAGATTGCAGCTTTAAAGTTAAATACACCTTTTTTAAGACCGCTGTAAAATAATTTCAATGGTTTGCCTCAATCTTTAAAGCTAGCATACTGTTTAATTGACAGCCATACTTTTTGTTTAAAAGTGTCATGATATGTTTGTACAATGTGTTTATTTAATTCATTAAAGAAGTCAAAACAAATTTGTTTATCATGTAATTTGTTTTCTATTATTTAAATGACCCAGACAAAAATTGGGAACGTCAGTGCTAGTTCTTTTACTGCTAATATCCAATGAAGTTTCTATTGGTGTAGCAGCAAGGAGGTGTTACATTAAAGATGCATCATATAAACCAAGTGATACATTATATGCACAACATACAGGCGTGTAGCCGCCTATACGTGAATACGCGACTGAAAAAACATGGTTCTGAAAAAAAACACCGAAGTAGCAGTATGCGAACTTGACTACATGATCCAAAAACTGGTTATTTTCCAGTACAAAATAATGCACATGAAACGCCCCGAATGCACTAGATTGCACCATGATCTTCAAAATTTTCTGAGGGGGGCATGCCCCCGAACCCCCCAGCACATTTATGAATCCACACGAATGGAGGGGTAGCTACGCCCCTGACATTATTGAAACCACAGTGTGGCTAAACAACACTTGTATGTTTATCCGCAGTGATCTCCCATGGAAAATGCAATCGTCAAAGAATCTAAAGGGGATGTTTATATGGACTAGATTTGAAATACACTAAGTGTTTAAAAAGTTGATTTCTGTCACTAAGAGAATCAACCATACTCCTCACTTGTTGGAGTAAGATGAAAAGTCCACTTACCGCGGGAAAGAAAGTACATTGAAAATATTCATTTGATTCAATTGACTTTATCTTTTTATAAATATATGTTGCAATACATAAAATACGTTATTTTTTATAATTGTTTACCCATGTTGAATTTTATTTGGCAAATTTATTAGAGATTTATATATTAAGATACTCAGTTTTTTAGTATGTGAATGGTTTGGACCGGCTTCCTCAGCCGCTAAAGGGGATATGTTTATGACATACTTTTTTAAATCTTTCGAACTTGAGTTTTTGAGTGAATTTAAGCGAAGCGTACAGGGTTTTGAAAATGCATCTTTTACTTGGATTTTATAGATTGTTATTATGAAATAAAGTATTGTGAATCAAACTAAGTGTTAAAGCTAAGCCATTGATGGCTGGAACCCTAAATGTTGATATGTGCTAAAATATATAGTCTTTGAAGTCCAAAATTTTGTAATGCGTTACAAACACGATTCAACAAAAGGCTGTTGCACAATCAGTTGATTGACATAATCTTCGAGTATGTGTTATCTGCACCGGCATGGGCTTGCTCCCATCTTTTTTAAAAATGCAATTGAAGTATAAAAGAAAATCAACCTGGTTACTATTATTTCTGCAAATTCAATACCAAGGAGTAAAATAAATATAAGTGTTCAGATGCATTACGAGAAAATAAATATGTCTAGTGTCAAAACATGAGAGAGTCTCTTTGAACAGAAAAGTTTTGGCAGATACTCAGTCAGTCAGATGATCATAATTGTATAAATAATAGCTTTTAAACGTTGTCATTCCTGTTCATCAGAGGTCGGATGATAAATATAATGCATAGCATCATCGCACTGGAGTACGAGAACGTTGTATACAGAGTATGTTTAAACTGAACATGCGTCTGTTTATTTCGTTGTCCTAAAACGTTTAAACTGTTTAAAGGAACTATAACATTATGAAACAACAATTCTGATTACAGAAACTCATTGGCTCAATCTTTTCACATCCGCCCCTCCTTCGGAACAGAAATTGAATGGCTTAAAATGTTGGGCCAGGGTAGTACTCCTCTAATTTATAGTCCGAAATAGGGCATTTTTATCTTAACATTGTATTTTCCCCGATATTGACTGAGAATGTATAAACGGACGATTCAAAGGGGTGGAGGGACCGACCCCACCCCCTGAATCTGCAATTGAGTACATGCATTAATACCGTCTCCGTAGCCTATTGGTTAAGGCGTAGCCTATTGAAGTCGTAGTCGTGGGTTCATTCCATGGTCCATTTAGCTCGATCCCTTTGCCGCGTGATGCCTGCCTCTCGGTACTTTAAGGATGAAAGTGGTTTAGTGGTGTAGGTTTCTGCTTCTTACCCACGACTATGTGGGTTCGATCCCCACCAGGGGTACTATCTCATGGATGGCCTCTCAAAATGACACAGTAAAAGTTTCTAGCCAGGAAACGGACTCGAGAGTGATTTTATCAGCTAATCACCTTTAGCAAAATCGAGCTTGTTTATTTTAGTTAGATTTAACCAATGAAAGTTGTACCCCTTCATCGGTGCTTTGAAAAATAATTAAAGGACCCTGTTTGACGCAAGTGCTTGCGCTTTCACGGGTAATCCTTGACCGAGTGGTCTTAAGGAATACATTCAGTGTTCTCTAACCTTAAAGTCGATTAAAAATTCAATATTATAACCAAGTACCACCAGGAAGTATTTTTGGAAAATGCAAAATTAAGCAAACAGTTTGATTTTTTAGATTTATTAGTGAAATATGCATTTTGATAAAACAGTTTTCTGAAAAGGAATAATAAAACTACACATCTGACGCAGTTGTATATAATAAAACTGCTTTAGATTGCACACAAGTTGAAAATGCCGATGGTATACGCGAAATCAGGTAACAACTATCATCTTGCATTGTTGTTTTCTTGAATATTCTATCAATATTAAATTAATTAGCAATTATATGATGACATGTATATATCCCAACTTTTTTAACCCAGCAGCTGTAATACTGTGGAAATCTCCAACTGGTGATTTCTCCAACTTCTGTGTTCTCCAACTTCTGTATTCTCCAATTGGTGAATTTTATCAATAGAAATTGACTGTGGAATTCTCCAATTGGAAATTTCTCCAATTGGAGAACCATTTTTACAAAATCATAATTTTTGATTTTTTTTTAGATTTTCATAAAATTAATAACTCTAGTACCCAAAACATAAATAGAAATGTAATTTTCTTTTCCAAATTGTAATATTTGATTTTTTTCAAATTGCTGATTTTTTCCCCCGTTTCGGCTCATATGGAAAATTCTCCAATTGGAGTTTGGCAAAACCCCGCGGGGGACCTAAAATCCAATTGGTGGCCAACGGGAGAAATCAATTTTGGAATTAAAATTTTCATATTTCTTAAAACTTTTTTTTTAATTTTACTTAAAATATTTCTTATTTAATGGGCAAACTTTCTATGTGTCGCTTTTGAAGTTGATATCTAAGATAATAAAAAAACTAAGTTTGCAAGTAAACCGGATTTGCAAACTTATACCGGATGCTGTTCTACACTAAATATTAAAAGTTGTAAGTTTCTGGTTTTCAAGCTCTTCAAATTTGTCTACATTATTACATATAGCTCGATATTTTTAGAATCATTCAATTTTTAAATTATTATCAAAGTGAAGAGTTTGATAAAGATTGAAATTAATACCTTCAATCAATAGCCTTTTTGATACTATAAAATCTATTACTTTAATTATTTTTCCTCCAGAAACCATTCTCTTATATTATAACAAATTGTTCAATAAGGGTATGATTAAGTAAAATCTCCTATAATAAAGAGTACCATATATATTCATAAAAGAAACACAACTTTCACTGCACTACAATTAAAAAGACAAAGCATTTGCAAAGCAAAGCAGAACATTAGGTCTCTGACTAACTGATACATTCACTTAATCATATGACTGAAAATTTTCTTTCTAAAATATATTTCTTTTTCTTAAGTTCTTCAACTTTCTTTAAAAATTCTAAAATGGAAAATATGACATATATATATATCTACTTCAAGAATAAAAAAATAAATAAATAAAATCTTTTTCAGGTAAAGAGTATGATTTAGATTTGAATTTTAACAACTTTTTTTATGTTAAATCTATTATTTTTCATTGCCTTCATTCTTAAAGCAAACCCCTTAAATTTCCATTTCCAAAATCTCCAATTATAAAGAATTCCATATATTCATTACAGAAACACTGTCTGTTTCACTATTAACAAGTCTAATAAATAAGCAAAGCAATTATTTAAACATAAAGTGATATGATGTAATAAGAAATGCTAACAGCAATACAAGATTTTATTTACATTTAGAAATGGGATCAAAGATGAGACTTGACATTCTAAATGACCGAGAATGCTTAGAAAATATACAGAAATATGGAAGATAGTTTTGTTTCTTAATGACACAAATTCAAAGTAATGTTCCTTTCTTGATTAAACAATCTGATTGGATCAAAATCCTGACCAATATAATAAACTCTGAATGGAGGCATCCAATCAAAATCTAGTAATATTTCCATTTGTTTCCAATTGATTGCACCATCAGTGATTTACACAATCAGTGATTTATGGCCTTTTAACTTGTAATGGTCTAGTGGCAAGTGCATATATGACTTATGTTAAATCATGTTTTAAGAGCTAATTAGAATTTTAAAGTCTAAGCTATGTGACAGAAAATTAATACCAATTATTTTTTTTGAATTGTAGTAACTGATTCTTTTGCATTTGATGAGGTCAGACATTTTAAGATATATAATATTCAGTGGATATGTGTTGATCAAGCATTTAATAACATGCCACAAAGCAGAATATTTATTAGGTATTTTTTTTTTAACTTCAGACCCTGGGGCAAGTTTGGAAAGTTGCACAGAATGCTTAAAGAACTAAAGTGATGGGAATCAGTTCCTGTTTGCAGTGTGTGTATACCACATGATAAATTGCGTCATAAATGCTACGTCAGAAGGCAATATTTTGATTTGAAAAAAGACTTTAAACAAAGATAACTTTACTATTTCTTCACCATTTTAAATGAAACATAGCAGTCTACGCCACCTACGGAGCCTTGCTTTCGGCCATTTACCAGAGTTTGATTGCGAGTTTAATTTCTTTAAACACTTCGACAAACCTTTTCACAATACGGCCGTCTGACGGAGCACTGTCAAAACATGATTTTGAAAACAGGTTTGTCGAAGTGTTTGATGAAACTAATGACTTTATCAAATGTCGGTAATAAAACAAATGCGGGGCTCTTTAAGCGGCATAGACTGCCCTTTGTTTCATTTAAAATGGTGGTGTAAAAGAAAAGGTATCTTTAATTTAAGTGTTCATTTTAAGCAAAATGTTGCCTTCCGACGTAGCATATATGACGTAATTTATCACGTGGTATACACACACTGGTTTGACTATTGGTAATCGGTTCCACTCACATTGCTGTTTATTAATAGAAGAAATGTTTTTTGACAATACCTGGTACCGTACTTGTAATTTTATTCTTGTACAAAAACTCATCATCCTTTATTCTAATTATGTTAGGTAAAGGATTGAAAATATCTTGTTGGTGTATTTTATGGAATTATTTTTACCACCTGTACAATACAATTTGGGAAAAAATGTTGACATTGGGAAAAATACAAAATCAGGCTTAAATATCTAATTTAGATTTTAATGGCAAAATATATCATCGAAATTAGAGTTCGGGATGAACAAGCCTGAATTATTACTCTATTGCTTAGCAAATTTTTTTTAACAAGCCCTGCTATATTAAATTCAGAATTAGAACAAGCCCAGATGACATAATTTTCACCAGTGCAGGGTTGTGGGCTTGTGCTAATTCGATATACTACATGTTTTAAAGATTTTTATGCATATATTATTTTGTTAATTTATAGTAAGTGTTGTCAAGATTTTTTATTCATTAATGTTATGAAATCTCCACTTATCAAATTTGGACAACATAAAATATGGTGAGAAATGGACAAGTTTTCACTAGGGAAGAAGGCAGTAAGGCAGTCAATTTCACCAAAAAAAACACACTATTAATGTTGTTGTTGCTTTAGCCATATTGTTAATGATTACAACTGAACAAAATTGACAAGATGAAAGAAGAAAAACTGAGTTCAGGAACATACCAGTTATTTTTTCATTATAATTGATCATCAGAACATCACTAATTAGTATAGTCTATCTATATCATTATTAAAAAAAGAACATGGAAATTATATTGATATAGTATATGAAACATATTACTTGAAACTTAATGAAATCTCAAAACACTAAAGTATAAGCAATAGTGTTGTGCCGATGATCAGTTATAATCGACAATTGATCGGAAAGGCCTTCATCGGTGACAATCGATAGTGAAATTTGAACAATCGATTATAGAAACAAGAGACGTAAACACTACCGACTACCAGTTAAAAGATTGTCTTGAAAATATATTTTGTTTCTGGTCAATACATGTTAATGTTGAAATGTTCATGTGGTACTATGTTGTGTTATCTATAATAGTCATATCATCATGTCAGTAGCTCACTACAGTACCTTATTACAAATTTTCTTTGTAATTTAACTGCAAAAGGATTTGTTCTCAACATCACACTTTTGTGGTTTTAAAATGTTATTGTTTACTTCTTATATCATCTAAGAATTTAGTTTTCTCAGTTTTCTGAAAGAAAATGTTCTTGTAAAACATACAGAATATTCAACTGCTTGTTTTACTTGTTACTGACTGATTATCAAAACGAAATTGATATTTTTCTTTGTGTTTACTTTACACATGTATTCAATACCGTACACAAAATTTAGAGCCTGCGGTCTCATGATCTGTAATAGTAACTTGTAAACACTAAAGTATAGTTGCGTTCTGAATAAATAATGTAATTTATACAAATAAATGTACAAATAATATTGTAAGGGAACATTTTTTCTTAAACTGGTTCATGTAGTTTATCTATATGCCTTATATATGATGACCAAAGATAGTTAAATTATGATTAAAGCGATTAATAATCAATCATTGATTGTTTTCATAAACCGATTATCTATAGTAATATTTCAGTCCGATTCCCAACACTAATAAGCAATAAAAACAGTCAATTGTATATATAATATATATCAACATCTACAGATACTTAGCCATAAAATTTCAATTTTGGATAAAATTAACAAAATTAGAATTGCATACCTTCCTGTGCACATCTGTTTAATAAAATGAATAAATTTCCTTTATCATTAAGTAAAACAGTTTTTAAAATAACAATTGAAGGATTAAAATGTTGAGCTACTAATTGCATTACCATAGATCTACTCAAATTTTGACACTTTTTAAAGAATAACCAATAATAATTTCCAAATCTTCAAATGTAAAAGATCTACAGCATTCTTCCAAAATGGAAATATTTCATACTTGACTGAGTTCTTATTGAAAATTTGTCCTGAGGTAAAATGGTATTATTAAAACATGTGCTAACAATATTCCCAAATAATTTGGTACAGTATGACAAACAAATAAGCTCATGATTGTGACGAATCACTGTTTCTATGTCTGCATAAGCTCACGATTGTGACTAATCACTGTTTCTATGTCTGCAATCATTTTTTTGGAAAAAAAAGGTAAAAAAGTGTTATTGTTTATCCTTCAAACTAAATTCAATTGACGCCAAGTCTATTGCTAATTATTGCACCAGTCAATTGTAACCATGGCCTCCCCAGGTCCGGGGAATTAAGTGGGGATTTTCGGTCCAGCCAACCCCGGCTTTATAAAGCTACAATAATTAGCGATCAGGGATACTTTTTTAATTATTTTGACATTTGTTATTAAAGTAAACCTGGGAGGAAAAGTGTGCCGGTGTGGGGCTCGAACCCACGACCGCCGGAACACTAGCACGGCGCTCTAACCAGCTGGGCTACCCAGGCGGCTGGTTCTAACCGACACTAACTACATTATGTATCCCTGTCTCGAGTCTGCCATAGTCTAAAAATCTTCAAAAGACTCGTTGAAGGCCATTTAGGTTGACTAACCCCCCCGCTTAAATTCCTTCCCTGCAGGGATGAACTGATGGTAAAATGTCCTCGCACCAAAGGGAACCTAGGTTACGCCCATTACCGGGGAAATTTTGCGGGGAAAAAGCAGACAAAGCTTTGCGGAGTAATGTCACTATGTGGGGGGGGGGGCGCATACCTGTGCGTGATCAAAAATAACAAACAATTCTTATAATTTAAACCATCATGAAAACAAACGGCATTTAGACTTACCATACAGTTGTCTTCAATAAGTCCATAGCCCAAAATTTTATGATTGTCCATTTCAATCCATTTTTTACACGAATGTTCGTCTGAGGTCACCGGAGTAGGTCCTACTTGATTCGTTGCTAAACCGGTTTAAGAAAATGTTCGTCTCCTATGCAGTAACCTCCCCTATTGTACAGTAGCAAATATAAAATCCATCACAAAATCTTCGCCTAACTCTCATAAATGTGATTTAAAAATATGTTAATATTTAATCAACGTGTTTAACGATCTAGCATTCATCTTTGAAACATTATTACAGTATCTTTATCCTCCATTCACAAACACGTGGACATGATAAGCAAAGTACATGCGTATATTTGATAAACGAACAAAAACATGCAAACAGATAGCAGGATGAAACAATATGAACAATATCATTCCTAATGCTAAGAACGTATACTTGATCAAAGATAATGACATTCAAGACATGAGTTTTTAAACTATCATGAATTGCGTGAAGGGCTGTACACTTTTGCAAAAAATAAATACCCCTTGCAATAGTATTTGGATATATTTACTTCTTATTTATCAATGTAAAGCTATCATTCAGTTACGGCAGGTGTTCAATGTAACTGAGCACAATTTAAGAGTGTAAACGAATTTCGTCACTGCTTTTAGCTACAGCTCCTAAACCCTGACAATAAGTGAACCGAGATAATGGCTCCTTTTCAAAGAATCATTTGAAATGGGTGAATTCTGAAACAAAGAATGATTGTTGAGCTTATTTTTTACGAAGTATTAAGTCAATACACAATTTTATAGAACATTTATAAATAATATCACTGACTTGTAAATAATTGTTTAACCTATAATAGGTTCGTGTTAGTGCTATCATACATATATGTACCCATTTCATATGGCAAGAAAAATAACATACCGTGAGTGATGGAAACGAAATAATAAAAAAAAGCCACTTTTGCATAGGATAAAAGATACACATCGAAAGGTTTTTTTCTTTAAATTGGAGTGATCAAATTAAGTTTGTCACTAAGTCAACATAGTTTAATGTACCTACTGACAATATAAGATGGTGTTCTCTAACCTATTCGATTAAATGAAAGACACAAATTGAGCCCACCAGGAAATGAAAATTAGTAAGTTATTCTTTTTAAACGTATTTAATATTTTCGAGCATCTAGGACCACAAGGCTTCAGAAAAGGATAAATAATTCGCAAATCTGACGCAGTTGTATATAAGATCACTGTTTTAGATTGCACACAACGTCACAAGTGAAAACACCGATGTAATACTCGAAATCAGGTAACATCTTGCAATGTTATTTTCTTGAATAATCTATAATATTAAATTAATGAGCAATAATATCATGACATGTATACATCTCAACTTTATTTCTCCCCAGCAGATGTTATACGGTGGAAGTCTCCAACTGGTGATTCCTCCAACTTCTATGATCACCAACTTCTGTGATCTCCAATTGGTGGCTTTTATCAATAGAAATTGACTGTGGAATTCTCCAATTGGAATTTTCCCCAATTGGAGAGCCGTTTTTACAAAACCATAATTTTTGATTATTTATTAGATTTTAATTATGTTTATGAATCAAGTACTACAGACATACATGGAAATGTAATTTTCTGTTCCAAATTGTAATATTTGATTTTTTTCAAATTGCTGATTTTTTCCCCCGTTTCGGCTCATATGGAAAATTCTCCAATTGGAGTTTGGCAAAACCCCGCGGGGGACCTAAAATCCAATTGGTGGCCAACGGGAGAAATCAATTTTGGAATTAAAATTTTCATATTTCTTAAAACTTTTTTTTTAATTTTACTTAAAATATTTCTTATTTAATGGGCAAACTTTCTATGTGTCGCTTTTGAAGTTGATATCTAAGATAATAAAAAAACTAAGTTTGCAAGTAAACCGGATTTGCAAACTTATACCGGATGCTGTTCTAAGATATGCATCAATGATTACTTTCAGCCTATTAGCTAGTTACCTTAACATTCCAATTAAACACTTTGATTCTTATCTTAAAATATTAGAAATATAAGGTGGATATTCAATACAGCACCATTGGGCAGTAGGTAAGATATTGTTTTCATGGTTTTCATGTTCTTGTCCTTAGGTGCATCTCTGTTAATTCATTCAGTCTAATGGCAAATTATTGGTAAAGTCCAAAAACACATTTGGATTCTGATATCTTTAAATGAAGAGAAATTGAAGGTGCATTAAATACAGCCCCAAGAAGGGTATACAATATTATTCTTATCCTAGCCCATTATGTATGCCTCAATGGTTCCAATGTGTCTATTTGTCAGTTCTTTCATGGTCTAATTAATACACTCAGATTTCACTCTAGAGCTAAATTAAGGACTAGTTCGTTAATAAATACGGCTCTTGCGCCACGTCTTAGTAAAGGTCTTGGTAGATTTTATCGTAAATGAAAATGATATTACTTTCATACATGTTTGTGCAAATTCATCGGCATTTATTTTTACAAATAAACACATAATTGATGAAATATATAACGATTGGCACGTTTGAAATTGATGACGTTTAAAACGATTAATTGATGAAGGTAATGAATCTAGCTCCAGTTGGCTAGTCTGACATTGAATTGTAATTAACTACCAAATGCCTTGGTAGAAGATTGAACAATTCGTTTCCGTCGCAATCATCTGTTTGAGTGTTCCCGAAGCAGAGATTGGGAAATATTGGAAAAGCTGAATACCAGATCATTTTTTTTCGGCATAGAATTGATTTGACTATAACCGTAGACGGTAAATTAGACTCTATTTTTGCTAACAAATATCGCATCGTTGGAGCTTTTGATGGCTTAGTCTTAGTTACTTAATAAAAGCCAACAAAAGATATTGCCCTCTGAAACTTGACCCGTCGGATGTTGGTAAGACATTGGCAACCAAAATGTCCCGATATTAGTAAACCATTGGCTTCATTGTATCCCATAGTATGTTGTGCGATACATTACAAGTACATCTTTGGAAATAATTTAGGTATTTAAAGTATATCTAAAATATAAGCTATGCGATAAGCAGGAACCATTGAAAATAAGTCCGGAATTTGAAAATACAAACTCGTAAATAGCATCAAATAGGTTGATCGCCTAATGAACTAAGAACATTTCAGGTTCGTTCGTAAGGGTTAACTCTTTGGTGCACAAGTAGGTCTAAGGGTAACATGGTTTTATTTACAAGCCATTCTAATGTTGAATCTCAAACAAACAGACATTTTGTTAAGTACATTCTGGCAAAAGAGGCCTCTGTGAATTGGCAGTCTGGTGATGCAGTGTTGTCATCGTTTTTTTCTGTGTCCTTCTCATTTAGGAAAACAGAAATTCTGGAAACGTTTTCCGAAAACTGAATCGCATACCTTTGCTAGAAAATTCAACACACCTTCGAATCAAACTATATGATGCAGTTAAAAAAACCATTCCAATGTCGAATTACCAACAACAAATTCATTTTGTTCAGTTAAGATCTATTGAAGGAAATATGGCACTATATGGAAATAGTGTACAGTTTGGTAGTGTTGGTGTTGTTTTCCGTTTAAATGCCATTTATGTTTTTTTTTATTCAGATATGAATTCTTTTAGATATAAATTTAAATTTAAATATAACATCACTACGAACACACCATTACATAATAGTAATTGATCAGATGGCGTTTTTTTTGAGTTACGAACATTTATACCTTTACGTTTTAACGTTAATATGAGTTACTTTAAATGAATGTCATAAATAATCTGGGGATGAAAAATGAGAAAAAAATAGAAAAAAGAAAACAAAGTTTGGTAGATGAAAACACAAACAAACAAAAACACAAAAACTTCCGAAGGAATAATTTGTTCAGGCCGGCTATGATTACGTTTGACTACAGATATAACGTATAAAATCTATTTATTCTCTTTTTGTCATATTTTATCATATGTCACTGCAGTTCCATTTTATATGTTATATTTTATTATCATATATTTGTCTTTATATTGAACCAAAAAAGTTGAATTATGTCAATATATTTAAACAAAATCGTTACCGGTAGATGTTCTACGTGACTGCTTATTCCGAAGCTAATACAAGGTAAATTTACATTAATGTAATTGTTTATGAGAATAAATTTCATTCTTTTCAATGGTTGTAGTTTTGTGCACTCTCAAAAAATTGTTCAATTCCATTGATATGAATTTGACATAAGTCGCACAGACTTGTTTACTCGGCATCTGTATAAGAACTTGTAACACAGAAATATTCTGCTTAAGGATTTGTATTGAAAATTCCTAAAGTTTGTGTCGTATATACATCTTTTACATTCAGATATACTTATTCTGTTATTTCATTTATACCAATATTAGTTTCAAAGTTGTTTTTGTCTATTCAGTTTTGTTTTATTGTTTTATTCACTGAGGGGATAGACTTTGAGTACAAATATATCTAATTGGCATTTTCCTGCTCTGTTTATTCTTAAATATTGAGATTACGTCGTTGTCAGGGTTTTTTTGTTGGCAATTGTGTTCTTATTGAATATCAAATAATGCGTAGTGTGTGTTATCCATATCAGGTTTGGTCGTTCAAATCATTGACAGCATTACAAACAGTATCACTGACTTTTAATCTTGTCGGCGTTTTGTTCTTCTAAATTTCATAAATATGTTTGTTTCATTTTGATCAACGTATAATTGTTCTGCCTGCAACATCATTCCGTTTACTTTTTCGGGTAAAGTATCTTTTTGTAAGTTTTTTGCTTCATTCATTCAGTCTGTTAAATTTTCATTAATATTTCTATCATCATAACTTGACAGCTCGTTTTGAAAATTTACGATTATAGTATTTATTCAATTTCTTCCATTATGCATTTCATTCTCCCCTCTTCGTTGCATTTGTAATTGTGATAATTCTTATGTTCCTTTTAAAACTTCACAAAACGTGGCAGGGTTTCAAATATTATGTTCTGTTATAGTGAATGTAATTGCAGTTTGACTTTCGCATTGATTGACCTTAACTTTTCATTCTTAACAATTCTTTTTCCGATATTATAATATTTTATTAAGACCGTTTTCGACCGAGTTTAGTGTTACAGTCCGCGAATTGTTGTTTTCTTGATAATTAAAAGTAATCCCTAAGACCGTTATTTGGCTGACACTATGCCTCATATATATAATAGGCTGTTCGTATTAGTTTTATTCATTTCATATTGTTTAATTATGCTCTGCTCTGAATTGGCTTATATTTTTAATGTTATAAATATTAATAAATGATGAGACAATCTGAGGGTATGACCATGCGATCTAATTAAAGCTCCCACTGACTCGGTTTTCAACAAACCCTTGTTTCACTGACCGTTATAATCCAATCAATGAACGGTAAAGCAATTTGATTTGGTTTATAACACATTACAACTCTTCAAGTTCTATAGCCAGATATTAAACAAAACATTTAATAATGCTATTTAAACATTTTCTGATATTAAACAAACATCCATTCTGCTAGGAATTAGGTTGTTAGGTTATGTATTTGAATACCATGTAAACTGTTTTTTGTTGGATTTTGTTCTTACAAAATATCGTGGATGTTGCAGGTTTAAAGTATATGTTTTATTGAACTTCTAGCTTCTTTATAATCTGATATCGCCGTTTGGTTTAAACATATTTGTTTCATGAACATATACAATTTACAACATATATTTCATATTAAATATTGAAAAATGCGATCGGAAGCTAGAAGCTTATGAAAATATTAAAACATATCTAATTTTAGATGAATAATAGTATGGAAGTTCCACCAATGATTATATATTTTTTTCTTTAATAAATGTTTCTTATTGTTCGATAAGTGTTGTATTATTATCATTCGGTCAATAAACATTGAAGAAAAATAACTGAGTGTCATCAATAACTGTTAACTCTAGATAAGTCAATATCGCTACTGCTTTAATATTTGAAGTTTCCCACTTAAATAACAACATGTGATCTATACTAGTGCAAATTATGTAAATATAGACACACTAGGTTTACATAATCAATCCATTCACTAAGAATAAACATTTGTCAGCAATTTGAAGAAAAAAAGAAAAACTATTTCGATAAATAGTATCATTAAGTTATTCCATTAACATGCTTATTGTAAGTATTTGTACTTATTGTCAGTATACACGTATATGTATATGTGTTTTGGGGTTTTGTACAAACTACATATATATCTTTTTTATAGACGCATTTACATATATACAAACAATAAACGCACAAACATGTATACCCATATAAACACGCACACACAAACATATTTATTGTAAGAGGTCCGGGTTACCTAGGATACCACACAATCTCGCCGTTTCAAACACCGTGTGCCTAATTTTTTATATAGCTTGACACCCACTCGTTATTATGCTGTGACACGGCAAGACCATGTACACAATCGTTATATCAAATCATAAGTATAAGTGTATCAAACGTCTCGTATTTGTGAACTGAGTATAATGGTAATATATGATTTCCCTTTGTCCAAATTAACGTCCGAAATCATCGTCACTTTGTCCTTCTTCACGAAGCGTTGTCTGTCAATAAGTCTGAACAATACGTTAGCTTAACTAATGTTAACCGATTGATATAAAACCGATTACAACAATTTACTGCAAACGATGGCCCATCTAAGTTTAAATATAAACCATTTATCCTTGTCCATAAACACTCGCCATGTCATGTCCATGTTAAAACTGTCAATTTGTTCTAATATTAGGACAAACAAGCCTCCTTATTTTGGCTTTAATAGAGGTGGCATAATTGCAGTTTCAGGCGTACGTCCGCACCAATATAAGGTATTTGTTGAGGACAAAAAAGCCTATTTTATTTTGTCCCAAAATACATGTCACCTATATTCAGTTTTCAATTTACGTCTGCATCAATATCAGGTATCCATAGAGGGCAAACAAGCCTCTTTTGTGGCCCTTATACATGTCACCTATATTCAATTTTCAATTTACGTCTGCATCAATATCAGGTATACATAGAGGACAAACAAGCCTCTTTTGTGGCCCTAATACATGTCACCTATATTCAGTTTTCATTTTACGTCTGCACCAATATAAGGTATCTATTGAGGCAAATACGCCTCATCATTTAAGCCTAATACATGTCGCCTAATTTCTGTTTCATGCGTACGTATGCACCAATATCAAGTATACATTGATGACAAACAAGCCTCCTTATTTTGGCCCTTATACATGCCACCTATTTTCAGTTATCAGGCGTACGTCTTCAAAAATTCTGGTATTTCTTCTGTACAAATATGGAGAAACTGCATCCAGAGTTTAATATATCCTAAGACAGTGAAATCTCATGTTTATTCACTGATAAATCTCTGTATATCGCAGCAACGCATACAAAACATATGCTCATTGATCGTCTTATATGAACATTTAAATATCAGGATGATGGATATGGACCTTTATAGACATCAACAAAGATAATTGTCGTATGCTTCACTATCATGTTTAACTCTGACTTTACCGATGAAAACTAAAAAACCCACATGATTTGCGTACAGATAAAAAATAGGCTGATTATGTGTGTTGTTTTTCCAATTAAAAGCTTCGTGGCAACAAATTTCACAGTTAAAAAAGCGCCAGTATATCACGAATGAATACGATTTTGGATCGCCCTTTATTTTACGACTATTGGAGGACTGCTATGTTTGTGATTGATATGGTTCTGGTGGTCCAACTTCGGGGGTAAACACGGAACTGATAACCTACGAGTTCATCTGAAACTAATGTTCCCATCGTGCCACTTTTTTTCTTTTTATAAAGCTTGAACTCTTTATAATTCGGGTTTGGAGTGTTGTGTTGAAAGCCTTTTACTCAAGATCTCTTTTTGACATTATTACCGCAATCAATTACATTGTAATGTAGGGTAAATAATTCACATGCAGACGTATCAGACGTGTACCGCAATCAATTACATTGTAATGTAGGATTAACAATACACATGCCGACGTATCGGACGTGTACCGCAATCAAATACATTTTAATGTGGGGTAAATTATACACATGCCGACGTATCATATGTGAACTGTTATCAATTACATTGAAATGTAGGGTAAATAATACACATGCCGTTGTATCGGACATGTACAGCAAATGATAACATTGTAATGTAGGGTAAATAATGCACATGTCGACGTACAAAATAAGGACTGTTGAAGATACGCAGATACTCGGCCTGGGCGCATGTGAGTTTAGTCTGTGGTCACCAAGCCGGGCAACTGGTTTTCCTCGGGGTTTTCTGGTTTCCCCCACAACACCAGACCATACTCTCGTTTAAATCGTGTCATTGTGAGCAATATACTGTTGTAATAACTTGTTTCACAATCGTTGTAAAATAGATATGTTGAAACTGTACGCAGATCGATACTACAAGTTTGTAAGATGAAAACACCTCCATACTGATAATCCTACAAACATGGGTAACATGAACCAACATAGACAGCTGCCTGTTTTGACTATCGTTTCGTTTATTTTCAATTTCACATTTCATCATTCACATTTCATCGTCAATCATTGCATATACCAAGGTATCCAATAAACAATAATGTGAATGGTAAACTTCTGCTGATCCCATAATTAGAGTATTAGAAGTAGAGAAATAATAATTAAACATTATATCCAAATAATATTAGAAAAATGTTGTTTTTTTTTGGCCATGAAATATTGCAAAATTTGTTTTTTCACGTCCGGTTTTAGATTTAGATAATAACAATATCACCATCCATATTCTTTTTTGATATTATGTTTACAGTAGTAAACAAGAGGCAATTTCCTGACAAATCATAACACAATGTATGGGATCACCAGGCAACAGCAACTAAAAGGTCAAGTCAATATGTTATTGGCAAAAAATAAATAACATTGAAATCAACATAATACAAAAATTCATGATGCTGTAATTACTACTGTAAATTAATAAATGTTTACAAATTGTCCTTATGTAAAAGAGGAAAGTTTGAAAAGTAATTGGTACATTATGCATTGGAAATCTTAATTTGATTTTTACGCACAGAAAAACTAAGAAAAAATATTCTCACGTTTAAATGATCGTGACTGATTTGGTTTTTTCGGTGACAATTATTGTTTGACTTCCCTTGAGCGGTTTGGCTAATGCTTCAACTTCCACTCGAAGTTTACACTGTTTGCTATAAAAGTACATCCTTTTAAGTAGATTCAAAACATGCCATCAAAGCCATCATAATAACATCCTGATGGAGAAGACGGTTATACTATTATCATTATTATCCATTCCAACCACCATAAGTTAGTTTAACGATGAAGAAGAACACCGGAGAATGTGTTCAACCAATCCTGGGATTCTTGATAGAATGTACCGCCATTATCTCCCGTCTGAATCCACACCTTGCTTGCAACTTGCAATATCGCAATTGCATCAAACGACGTACAATGATGGGTAATGCTCCCATGTACGTACCCACTGGTATGAACAATGTCGTCCACAAATAAACTGTAGTGAACAGCTCTGTTATGGGCAGTACAGAGATGTGACGTGAACAAGTACGTGCCGTTGAGGGGACACGTGAACACGCCTGATTTGACGTCATATCCGTTCCCATGGTTGAACACGGCCTCTGTGAATACGAGGGGTTTGAAAGCTGTTAAACTTAGATCCTTTAGGGCCTTTGCTTCAAATGCTATCGTTGGTGTTCTAACTTTCTCTGAAAAATATACAAAATGCATACTAACAAAGAAATATCAACATAAAACGTGATTATTTGATAGGGATATTGTGCTTTGTGAACCAAATAGTTGCGCTTTATTCCCATAGCGTCATGTTTTTAATATTAAAATAATGAGGATATTATAACCACTGTGAAGTTGATTTAAGCATCACATATATCCTATATAACATATCATGCATCGTTAAATTCCAAAAAGCGCACTTTTTGTAAAATAAATTACTGAACTTATGATAAAAAATAATATACCTTCTAACGTATGCAAATATCCGATTGCTTCAGATACATTTTGAGTCAATGTCGAACTCAGCAGTTTAGAATCCTGAGCGAAGTCATCGATCGCGTTCTTTAGGTTGTCCTCAAGTAATATCATCCTATTAGAGAAATTCACAACTGCAGCATCAGCACCTTCAAGAGCATTTCTGATTCTGTCTAGCATTTGGTTTTCTTTTTTAATTGCGTCCGTTTTAAATATTTCAACAGTTTGTGACATTTTTTCCAAAGCGTCATTTACTCGTTGTTGTTGTTGTTCCATCGCTATTTCCATCCGGATCATTTTTGACAACAACTGCTCTTCGTAGTGAAAGGAAGAACACTGAGGCTCCTTTGAACTTACTCTCTTGCTCATTAGCAGGATCAAGAAAATCAACCGCAAGACATTATCCTGGGACCACATCGCGCAACGTTTGTTCGTGAAATGCACACAAATTATGGAGGTATTGAACTTATTTACTCTTGTCATTCGGCGCGCATGCGCAGAAATAATATGTTTGCACAAGTTGCTTTGCTGCTTTACGTCAGGTAATTTTATATCTTTAACCGACACGCCTTGAATTCCAAGCCAAATTATATTGATAAACGTTTATATGAGTAATTGTCGGATGGAGCACGCTATGAAATACTCTGATATAGTCTTATTTACATGAATATTAATGCATTTAAGATTAAACATTGAATATATGAAATAATGATGCGTCGCATTATTACCCCGCTAGTTAGAGTATTTTTACATGTGTCAAATATTTATCCGACACTTGGTGCATTGAAAACTTCTTTATTCTGATACAACCACAGGAATAATGCTTATTACATGAAACATTTAACCTATTGTTTTAATACTTGATAAGTCGAGATATTTAAAACTAAAACTTAAACCCAGTTCATCAATTGCAGAAAAAAGTATGTTGATTTTTTTTCACGTTGCACTATAAAAATGATAGACAGTGTGTTTGTATAAGTAAATTGATTATTAGTACAAATATATGTACTGTCTTTTTCCTGAATAACAGAAGATTACGTGGTACCGTTACAAGTTCTTTTTTTTAAACATCCTGCGATGTAAACTTCCTTGGCAAGTAGCGACAACGAAAGTATTGAAAACTACTATTTTGTTTAATCATGCGCTTTGTCATTCAAAATGTTAATTCCAAGTCGTTTGTTCATAAAGTATAATATTCCCACAATCCATTTACTCATTACGGTAAAGCGACCTAATAAAAATATATTCCCAAAATACAGTTATACTGATTTTCAGAATTTTCTCTATATCTAGCAAGAACAGAGATATTATCAGGTCATTGTGAAGGTTTTTTGAGGATTGAATTGGCCTTTTCAAATTCTACAATGCTAATTTATTAATAGATTTGCTACCCTTTCATGTATAGTATACTTGAACTTTCTCTGGCGTCAACATTTTAAAACATCTTCTTTTTGAATCCCAATGCGCCAGAACGTTGATATTTGTCTGCAGCTTTAGATTGTGGTACTTTTCCAACAAAAGTGTTCAAATAATGTCCGTGGTGTCAAATGTGGCCTTATCGCAGGGTTCAAACTGTTACTTTATACTTATATCGTAAAACATTTGAAAGTTTCCTTCCCTAAAACTGCATGCGCAAGATTGTTAAACTTTGAAATGCCAACAAAGAACTGAAGTACTTGCCTAAGTTATAATGTGGTTTGATTAGACGAACATGAGTCATGCGTAATGAATCTTAGGCATTTAAACAGTTTACTAAATAACAAATGCAGCTTTGTTAATGTTATTCAATTAAACCTCGTATCTGATCAGCTGTGTTATTCAATGAAACCTCTTTATAACTTATCTGTCTAATCAACTTTCCACGGTATCTTTCCGAAACTTTTACGAATTGAATGCGAACTACAGGCACAAGCCGATAAACAGCTTTAACTACTTGTCTAAGGTACAATGATCAAAATCTTATAGGAAGTCAACGGGAAACACCCATCATTACAGACGCCAAGAACAGAATCCAGAAATACAAAAATATCAATTATCAGATTGTATGGCAATTACTAATGTATTCTAGACTCTTAATGCTAGCAGGTCTTGTATTTTGTGAGTAGGTGATTAAATTGTTATGTCATTTAAAAGGCGGTTGTTTGATACATATGCGAACGTTTCAGGAACAAGAATAGGTCTTGTCAAGATTTTATCTGTCTGTGTTAAAATTTTGTAATGTTTGAATAAAGTCCGATTTATATTCACAACGTTACCGCTCAGGCACAAACTGTTTCTCTATATGTCATAGGAAGTAATAACAAACAATAAATCATTGAGAACCTGTTGTATGTGGTTTCACTCGTCAAGGGTAACAATTGTTTCAAGCTGTTTTCTGTTATTTTGAATCTTATTTCAAGCTTCCCTATTGCAGTGTAATGTTGACACGAATCAAAATCATTCATTTCAGTAGATTGCTTACTTTATTGAATGAGTGTACTAAGCGTGATGATAATTGAGCTAATTGCCGGCGACCTCATTACATTTTCGTATATCTTGACATGTATTTACGGGGTCTATTCCGAAGCTTGCCGAAGATGGTATATTTATAAAGATTGAGCCACAAATGCCCGCATGTAACCACCAGAAAACATAATAATATAAAGGAATGTCGTTTATCTTAATTAATCAAGTATCAACCTGATCTTCTTTCGTGTACTTGATCTCATCGTCGGATACCTCTGATACACACTACGCTATTCTAAGTTGTGTACCGTGGGCAATTTGCCTAAGAAAATCTCGAATTCATAAATAATTAATGAGGCAGTTTTATTGGTTCCGCAAAGTACCAGGTGCTTTACGGTTAAAACATACTCTGCCGATTGCCGGAGTTGAACTGGGTCCGCCCTCTCAATACAATAATATTGAGTAATAGTCAAGATCACACGTCCACGGAGGCTTCTGTCATTGTATTGTTATTGAATAATATTTGAGTGCAACATGCGAATTCATCGGAAGAAGAGTTGTCTCTCCTGCCTCGTGCATATTTATTAAAACGAGACTTTGTCAGTCAATTGTCCCTCGGTATGTTTGAAGTGTAACGGAAAAAGTACCATAGTTGCCGACGCTGATCGATCTTTGAAAGAAAATTGACAGTTTATCTGTATTTTCATATTAAAACAAACTCGGTTTAGTTTTACCAATTCTACAAACATTTTTGTTCCTTTCACTGTTTTGTGATATCACATGCATATTCACTGTTTTGTGATATCACATGCATATTTTATGCCATGATGAAAATAAAACCTGAAACTTGAACTTGGCTTGATACTCGATGAGAGCGGGATGATAGTAATAAACGGTGTCGTATGATTTTAAAGGGACTATACGCCAGATTGGCACCAATCTGTAACGAACCTCAGGACAATTATTTAGTAAAATGTTTTACTCTTTGATATCATAATTGTAAAAAAATACCAAAATGTAAAAAAATCGAGTCGGAGACCGGGTTCGAACCGTAGTCCCCAAAATTGCAGTCAAGTGTTGTATCCACTGGGCTACGAAGACTTACACTAAACAGTTGGAACATTTAAGCTATTTACCTAACTTGGTAATATCACGTGATAACACCGACTAGCCAACAACGCATACGGAATGAATTCTACTAGGAAGCCATACCTAGTAAGCTTTTCTAAATTGAAAAATACGAAAAAAACTGCAAAAAAATAAATTATTTGGTAGTTCAGTAAATAAGTTTCAATGCATTGTACACATCGATAACAAGTTTATGTCAGTTTTCGACAAATTTTTATTTCGCTATTCCATCATACGGAGTACAGCCCCTTCAAGTCGAACAAATTTCTTTTCCGATTATATAATGTTTATTAGTATACCTCACTTTTAAAGAACATATAGTAAAATGCCAGGGCAATATTTTAGACTATCACACCGCATGACCACCCTCTGCCGCACTGTTACCCTCTGACGTCATGAAATTGACAATACGCTTCAAAACGCCGCCAGGTTGGATTATTATTTGAAAATGCTTCGGTTGACAGTATTTACCTCAGGTTGACAATATGCACTGTCACCATCAAGGCAGTCAATATTGATATAATGTCAACATAACTTATGGCTTTAACTATCATTAATCATTTTCATAACATGGCAGTACCAACTTTATTACAATAGTGTGCAATTTTGCACGAAGTATTATTAAACTCTAATATACCAACTGTTATTCGCTCTGCGCTGACGGCGATCTCGATACAGGTGCCGACAATATAAAATTATGTACCACAGTAACATCAGCAATATTGAAGAACATACATAATGAAGTAATGAATATAAGTATAAACGATATCCCTTAGGTTCATAACAGTAAAAGGAAACATAGCTTAGTGCATCAACAAGAATCATGGACCAAATTTAGAAAAAAAAGAAAAAAAAAGAAGAAGCAGCATATCTGTTTCGAGCTCTTATTGATCCTGCCAAAACAAGCAGTCCTGAGCGACTCAGACCAAGCTCAGCTTGACAAAATAGACTATGTCAGCAACACATAATGCAGAGGATGCAAAATGTACGCATACAACAATCTTGCAAGGCAAATAATCTCCACTATCCTTAAAAGTACATGTCAATATTTTGTCTTATAGCATTTCAATATAAAAAACGCCGCACATTTTTTCGCACCAATCAATATGTTCCCTTATTTAACTCAACCTAAAAGGCTTTGACAAATCGACATTTTTTTCAAAAACTTATCTCTTTCTGTACAATGAACGTTTGTTAACCATCAAATACTATATATCCGTTTGTAATTTGCTAGATTTGTGCTTATAAAATGAAGATTGGTGATAGATATCTGTGTGTATGTGTGTGTTTGCGTGCGTGCGCGCGTACCTATGTGGAAATATATTGACAAAACGTTTGTTATAGAAATCACATGTTTTGACCCCCAAAAACACAATGACATGCATACTCTACTGATGGCTTTATAACTACATTATACGTCTCAAGAATGAAGCTTTTTACCTTTTCAGTTATAAAAAGAGGCATTTTCCTTATCCGACAAAATTAATTGTGGCGACTTAGTTATGTCATGACTATGGCTTATTTACGCATCCTCAGTCGTCTGAACAAGATCGTTAGTGGTGGCCAAGACGTACTCAGTCGTAGGAACGAGTAAGTAGGTCGTGGCCATAAGATAAAAAAAACACATAATGTTAACGTACTTTTATCATAAACTTGCGTATATAAGTGAGTATTGAATTAGGCACGTTCTATGTGTTGTTGTTTTCTATTAACACATGCATGTGTACTGAACATGCCAGTGAATAAATTACAAATGTTAATAACATATAAAATTTCATGTCCTTATTATTTACTAGGGATTTATCGATCAGTGTGAAAATTAGATGTCAGTGAATTTGCGCTGTTTTGAAATTTTAGCCTGCACTCACATAAACAAGACACATGGCATTATGTTTGCTTCAATTTGGATCGGTTTTTAAAAAAAGGGCCCATGAAGGCCTGTGCTCAACTGGCTTGCCTTATTTGGTCACTTTTTTTGTCAAGGTTAATAGGCATTTGCAAGCAGTTGAAAGTAAATATACAAATACTAAAATCATTTTTGTGGAACATTAAAAGTTCATCAAGCGCACCCGGGAATCTTATCCAGGTCTCTGGATTTTTGGTCAAGTATGTTTACAGCTATACTACCACGACATAATGCCATTTTTGCGCAAATTTAACTTTAAAAACCTACTTTAAATAAACTGTTTGCCCTCCACAGCATATTTGCTAAACTGTGGCAAATTTTCTAACACTAATATATAACTATAGCATGTTTATTTCATAATCAACAAGCCATCAGACAGATTATGTTTACAACAGATGAATCAACCCATTTTATGTATCAGGCTATTCGACCGCAAAATCAATTGGGTCAAGGGGTCATCTTCTAGTCAAGATCAACAAAATTACTAATCATCAAATTACATCCTACATACAAAGGTTTAGGGTTCCAGGCCCATGAGTTTTCTTGCTACTACTCACATATTAGAGCCACGTTTTGTGTTGGCAATTTTACAGTGACTTGGATATGATGTTGACCTCCAATTCGATAATAGGTGGTCGTAGTCTTGTCAGGACATACAGCATATTGAGGACTATTGGCCCTAGCGTTCTTTTAGTTATTTTGATATTAAACGTCACAGTGACCTCATAACTTATAGGGACCATGAGTAACTTATCAACAAAGATTAAGGCCAAACCTTAAGTAATTGATCGGATGTTTGGTCTACAGTCTGACCGACGAACACGTGCAAAGCGACATACCCCTGATTCTTTGTTGGGGGGGGGGGGGTGATAATTAAAGTGAAGTTGGGCAAGATTTTAGTTGAATCAAAGTTTCACGTTGTTTTGATACAAATCGGAGGCCGTACTCTTTTCCAAATTCATCCATACAGGAATTGATGGAAAATTCATAAGAGTGGTACGTATTACATATTACAAAGTCCTGCGTCCTATTCCAAGGTCGAACATACTCTTTTTATGTTTCAAACTGTGATGAGTTATAAGGAGAAAGCGAGAACATGTAATATGGCTGTTTTGGGTGAAATAGGTAGACACCAATTATAAGTAAATATATATGCTAGAATTATAAATTTGGTCTATTCCTTCAGACAACATTACCATAAATAAGTTATGTTAGAAAGTCTTGATAAGCGTAATAATTGGGCAAATAATGTAAAAACCTTGTTAAATTTGTATTGTGATTGTGCGGATACATCCAAACTAATTTAAATAAGTTACATAATGTGTTTAAAAAGTGCTCGATATATTAAACATTAAAGTCGTGGTATGAAAAAGTTAACAAAATACCTTAAATAAGCATAACAACATTAAGGAATGATTTGACATTGATATATCTAGATGATTTACCAAAATAATGAAGAATGCTTTGTCGAAGCTAAGATTGTCGTCTAATACATTAGCACGTGATGTTATCATTGTATTGTAAAAAGGTCAAAATATTCATCGACTGTTGATTATGTCTTATGTCCTAGTGGTTAAGGCTTCGTTTTTTCAAATTTTCTATTGACTTAACCGGCATAGTTTGGCACCCCACTAAAACCACAATATATTTTTATACTTAAAATACTTACTCTGTTTGCAATTTCGGTATTATAGAGTAACATAATTATACAAGAAGTGTGTTCAGATGTATGATCGGGAAAACTTATTGTTGGTTCAAAACCTAAGCGAGTCCCTTTAAACATATGGTTCACTATTTATGCGTGCTGTTACTAGTATGTACATGCTTTTGATATGAACTGGCACAAATAAGTAGCTCATCCAACTTATCTGCTTACTACAGTTTCTGTTTTCATATGTTGAACATGAAACTTTTTCAGCTAACCCAAACACAAAACGTTCAAAGTAAACTTTAAGTAGGTTGCCTATTACCCGTGCATACATGCTCTGGATTGAAAATGACCATAAGAGCTATGCCAGTAGAGCAGATAAAGACAGAAAAGAAAATAATTTATTTGTCGTATACCCACATTGTACATAAGTACTTTTATGTAAGGGGAATACAACATGCCGCAGAGTATTAGATTAGATAAATGCAATGTCAATATGTATACATAAATCATTTTTCATACGTGAATAAAATATATGTACTTGCAAAATAAAGCTGATAAAAATTAATCACTTTATGTAATGGAAGTTCTATGTTCAAGAGATTTTTTATGATATGTATTTGGATAATTAAAATACAGAATTTTAGCAGTTCGATTATTTTATACATGCTTGGTGTAGCATAGAAATATTCTTAAGTTATTTCCTATTTATTTAAGCTTATTTACAGGAATGTTGTTATTTGCATATCTACCAGAGTGGAATCTTAATGAATAAGCAGACACTCTTGATCTAGTAATATAACATCGTAAGTTAAAAGTCCTCATGGTTGATTGTTGCGATATAAAGAAACGAATATCTGAACATAATTTGCTGTTTTTTTATTAAACTGATATAAACATCAAGAAGAAAGTTATGTATATGTTTAAAAATGTTTTGCCCAATCGAAGTGAACTTAATTGAAAAACGCTGTTTTTTTTGTAGCAAATAACCATAACAAAGCTTGTGACTTTCATCCATTGAGACAGCATTAAACCAACATAACATGTCTGCTATGCATTTAAGAAAACATTTAAGATTTGGAAAAACATACTAACATAAAAACATGGACAAACATTGACTTTAACATACCAGATGTAGTGTGGAACTCGTCATATTAATTTTGTCAACACAATTATACTTTAAAATAGTTAACTCAAACAGATATGAATTATATTATTACATTTTAAGAAACATATTCTTGGAAACAAATCTGGTTTGACTAATGAAAATAGCAATTTACAACCACATTTGTAGACAGTAAAGGCATAGATGATTTAAGCAAAATAGTTAAATAAGTGACAGATAAACTCTGATTTAAAACACTTGCGTGAATAAACTAGTTTGGTTTTCACAGTAAGAAATAGAATTTGTCCATAATCTAACACATGCCTAGAAATGGAACAAAACAGTACATGAAGAATAAAGCTAAAGTAGACTATAGTCTAGACAAGCTTCATAATTTGTTCACATTTGTCAAGATTTTAAAACCAGGAGGCTGAGGTTCACAAAAGTCCTGCATTCATGAAGGGTCACCTCAGTGTCAATATGGAAGAAATAACTAATAAATTGCAACTCGATGAACACTTTTGCTGAAATTATGAACACTATAACAATTCCTATAAATATCTGTTTTACACATAGTAAACCATGCAATGTAAAACAAATCGATGCGGCTAAATCTACACAACCCAAGATAGTCACTATTCTTACCTTAAATAACAGCTAAATGCTGGTGGCTTTGTATGCATTGATGTAAATCAAGTGTTCACACATTATTTACAATACTAATGTATTTGATTTTCAACATGTCTTGAGTATTCCGTGTATTCTTGAGCATTATATGATGTTGAGTTATTGATTTCTTAAGTTGATCCATCTTTATAATATCCAATAAAATACTTTATACTCTGTCAGACTGACCATGCAATACAATAGGGTTATTACTACTGCGCTTTGATCCTTGAGGTTATATTCGGCTCGAGTGGATTCCACGAGGCGAAAGCCAAGGGATATCAAAATCTGCAAAATTCCACGCGAGTCGAACATGACATCCGTATCAAAACGCATAAGTAATAACCCCTTCAACTATACTTTACTGGTTTAAATCACTGAAGACACATGATATCACGATAAATGATTTTTTATGACGCTCTCTTTTTTATGACGTCAATTTAAAACGCGCAATGATACGTGTTATGACTTTACTTAATCGGAGTTGAATACAGGCGTATTGCAATGGAGTTGAATACACTAGATGTCTAAGGGTTGAAAAATCTTTGTTTTTAGACGGGTTTGAACTATTATGGGGTTGAAAAGTCCTGCTCCCAATACGAGTTACTTTATGTGCGATATGTATTGGGTTTGGATTTATGATGAATATATAATGAAACATTATATTATACACAGTCAACAATATAACTGTAGCTTGTTTTTTTATATTTCATGTGGAAATGTACTGAAAATGGCAAGATATTGTAATTACTTCATCATTCTAATGCATTTGATTCGAATACGAGTCTGTGTTTAATTTTAGCGTCAGCTGGGACGTAGAATAAAACAATACAACAAATGCCGAATACAGAATAGGTCAATACATGTATATAAAAATATGAATTTTGAAGTTTCAAATCTGTACATTTAATTCTAATTGAATAAATTTTCTGATGATATTGTAAAACAATTACAATATACTCTACCCTGTACCACGTAGCAACTCCAAAACACCGTCTGTGCTTAATAAATAAACAAAACATGACACCATCGTTATATCATTTAAACTTGAAAAGAAAAAGGTATGCAATCGGTGGGTTAACAAATGAAAATGCTTAACCATCGAGGTAAATTTTCGAAGTCCTGAACCATTTATTTTCAACTAATTTTGCATTTAAATATATCTGGATTTTATCAAGAAGACAAATCATTATGATAAAGTCAATTGTTTTCGATTTCTGTTGACAGGCAAATGGGTGAAAGATTTTGCAACGTGAAACTTTCAGCACTCGTAACTATTTGGGTGAACATTCTTTTAATTCGAGCACTCCAACACTGAAATAACCAATAGTTCTCTTTGTCATATCAATCAACTTTAAACAGTGGCACAATGTGATTCATTCTTCCACTGACTCCCTTTAAACTATCTAAACTAGTCCAAAATATATGAAGCTGTTGTTCATTTGTTTGTTGGCCTTCAATGATGGGGATCCATGGTATGAAGCTTGTTGTAGGGACTAAATCGATTTGGTAGAAGGACTTGATATCCCTTTTCAATGCGCCACACAAGAAATCCACTTGGAAAGGACCTAAATAAAAAACATTAAATTGATAAGTATGAAATATTTCATGTTGTTGCAACATGCAACTTGTTTTTACCGATAAATGCATGTCATTAACGTAAAATTTCAAGTTCTGTCATTTCATGCAAGGCATTAAAGTTACTGAATACATCATCATAATGTTCTTACTACTATCGCATCCTAGTTGCGCAGTTTGCTGTACTAAAACGTTCAATCCGTGAGTTATTCCTTCGGCGATGTTCGAAAAGTTTGATGACTTTATATCAATATCACTTTGCAGGAAGTTGGTAACAACCTGCAGTTCTTTTTCTGCATCCATCATGCCGTACTTTATTACCTATATAGTGAAAAACAAGCATATTTTAACATACTTTGAATGCAATTGAATACATAATTCGACTTGATCTTTCTGTGTATAGCAATCCGCAATATGCGCTGCCGCATCAACAATTTACTTATGATAAGGCCAAATCAAAAATAATATATATGCAAAAAGCTAAGTTGCATTCCACGCAATTACCATTCCTATTTTTCAGAAAATGAAACAATACTTTTCAAACCAAAATCAGAAAAATGTCAAACAACGTTTATATTGGAACATGGAAATTAAGATATTGTATTTATTATATATCCGGTAGACTGAAACAGGTAAAAGAAATGAATAGTTTGTGGAGTATTTCGTGAAGCTTACACTCATAATGGTGAATAAGGTTGTTATTGTTCAGTATTAACAGCATCCGGTATAAGTTTGCAAATCCGGTTTACTTGCAAACTTAGTTTTTTTATTATCTTAGATATCAACTTCAAAAGCGACACATAGAAAGTTTGTCCATTAAATTAGAAATATTTTAAGTAAAATTAAAAAAAAAGTTTTAAGAAATATGAAAATTTTAATTCCAAAATTGATTTCTCCCGTTGGCCACCAATTGGATTTTAGGTCCCCCGCGGGGTTTTGGCAAACTCCAATTGGAGAATTTTCCATATGAGCCGAAACGGGGGAAAAAATCAGCAATTTGAAAAAAATCAAATATTACAATTTGGAACAGAAAATTACATTTCTATTTATGTTTTGAGTACTAGAGTTATTAACTTTATTAAAATCTAAAAAAAAATCAAAAATTATGATTTTGTAAAAACGGTTCTCCAATTGGAGAAATTTCCAATTGGAGAATTCCACAGTCAATTTCTATTGATAAAATTCACCAATTGGAGAATACAGAAGTTGGAGAACACAGAAGTTGGAGAAATCACCAGTTGGAGATTTCCACAGTATTACAGCTGCTGGGTTAAAAAAAGTTGGGATATATACATGTCATCATATAATTGCTAATTAATTTAATATTGATAGAATATTCAAGAAAATAACAAATGCAAGATGTTAGTTGTTACCTGATTTCGCGTATACCATCGGCATTTTCAACTTGTGTGTAATCTAAAGCAGTTTTATTATATACAACTGCGTCAGATGTGTAGTTTTATTATTCCTTTTCAGAAAACTGTTTTATCAAAATGCATATATTTCACTAATAAATCTAAAAAATCAAACTGTTTGCTTAATTTTGCATTTTCCAAAGATACTTCCTGGTGGTACTTGGTTATAATATTGAAATTTTAATCGACTTTAAGGTTAGAGAACACTGAATGTATTCCTTAAGACCACTCGGTCAAGGATTACCCGTGAAAGCGCAAGCACTTGCTTCAAACAGGGTCCTTTAATTATTTTTCAAAGCACCGATGAATGGGTACAACTTTCATTGGTTAAATCTAACTAAAATAAACAAGCTCGATTTTGCTAAAGGTGATTAGCTGATAAAATCACTCTCTAGTCCGTTTCCTGGCTAGAAACTGTTACTGTGTCATTTTTGAGAGGCCATCCATGAGATAGTAGCCCTGGTAGGGATCGAACCCACATAGTCATGGGTAAGAAGCAGAAACCTACACCACTAAACCACTTTCATCCTTAAAGTACCGAGAGGCAGGCATCACGCGGCAAAGGGATCGAGCTAAATGGACCATGGAATGAACCCACGACTACGACTTCAATAGGCTACGTCTTAACCAATAGGCTACGGAGACGGTATTAATGCATGTACTCAATTGCAGATTCAGTGGGGGGGGGTCAGTCGTCCGTTTATACATTCTTAGTCAATATCGGGGAAAATACAATATGAAGATAAAAATGCCCTATTTCGGACTATAAATTAGAGGAGTACACCTACCCCGGCCCAACATTTTAAGCCATTCAATTTCTGTTCTGAAGGAGTGGCGGATGTGGAAAGATTGAGCCAATGCGTTTCTGTAATCAGAATTGTTGTTTCATAATGTTATAGTTCCTCGAACAGTTTAAACGTTTTAGGACATCGAAATAAACAGACGCATGTTCAGTTTAATTATACTCTGTATACAACGTTCTCGTACTCCAGTGCGATGATGCTATGCATTATATTTATCATCCGACCTCTGATGAACAGGAATGACGACGTTTAAAAGCTATTATTTATACAATTATGATCATCTGACTGACTATCTGCCAAAACTTTTCTGTTTAAAGAGACTCTCTCATGTTTTAACACCAGACATATTTTTTTCTCGTAATGCATCTGAACACTTATATTTATTTTACTCCTTGGTACTGAATTTGCAGAAATAATAGTAACCAGGTTGATTTTCTTTTATACTTCAATTGCATTTTTAAAAAAAGATGGGAGCAAGCCCATGCCGGTGCAGATAACACATACTCGAAGATTATGTCAATCAATTGATTGTGCAACAGCCTTTTGTTGAATCGTGTTTGTAACGCATTTCAAAATTTTGGACTTCAAAGACTATATATTTTAGCACATATCAACATTTAGGGTTCCAGCCATCAATAGCTTAGCTTTAACACTTAGTTTGATTCACAATACTTTATTTCGTAATAACAAGCTATAAAATCCAAGTAAAAGATGCATTTTCAAAACCCTGTACGCTTCACTTAAATTCACTCAAATACTCAAGTGAGAAAGATTTAAAAAAGTATGTCATAAACATATCCCTTTAGCGGCTGAGGAAGCCGGTCCAAACCATTCACATACTAAAAAACTGAGTTTCTTAATATATAAATCTCTAATAAATTTGCCAAATAAAATTCAACATGGGTGAACAATTATAAAAAAATAACGTATTTTATGTATTGCAACATATTTATAAAAAGATAAAGTCAATTGAATCAAATGAATATTTTAAATGTACTTTCTTTCCCGCGGTAAGTGGACTTTTCATCTTACTCCAACAAGTGAGGAGTATGGTTGATTCTCTTCGTGACTGAAATCAACATTTTTAAACACTTGGTGTATTTCAAATCTAGTCCATATAAACATCCCCTTTAGATTCTTTGACGATTGCATTTTCCATGGGAGATCACTGCGTAGGATAATCATACAAGTGTTGTTTAGCCACACTGTGGTTTCAATAATGTCAGGGGCGTAGCTACCCCTCTATTCGTGTGGATTCATAAATGTGCTGGGGGGTTCGGGGGCATGCCCCCCTCAGAAAATTTTGAAAACCATGGTGCAATCTAGTGCATTCTGGAAAATAACCAGTTTTTGGATCATGTAGTCAAGTTCGCATACTGCTACTTCAGTTTTTTTTTTTCAGAACCATGTTTTTTTCAGCCGCGTATTCACGTATAGGTGGCTACACGCCTGTATGTTGTGCATATGAATGTATAATTTGGTTTATATGATGCATCCTTAATGTAACACCTCCTTGCTGCTACACCAATAGAAACTTCATTGAATATTAGCAGTAAAAGAACTAGCACTGACGCTCCCAATTTTCGTCTGGGTCATTTAAATAATAGAAAACAAATTACAAGATAAACAAATTTGTTTTGACTTCTTTAATGAATTATATAAACACATTGTACAAACATATCATGACACTTTTAAACAAAAAGTATGGCTGTCAATTAAACAGTATGCTAGCTTTAAAGATTGAGGCAAACCATTGGAATTTTACAGCGGACTTAAAAAGGTGTATTTAAAGCTGCAATCTCACTAATTGATCGTTTTGACTACCGGCACTCTTTTATTGTTGGTCTATAAATAGACCATTTTTTGCATAGACCCAATTTTAAGTGATATAAGACTTCTGAAATAAGATCAGATTGCATTTTGTCATATTTATGGCTAAAATGATGTTTTATGGGTATAGTAGCATTACGAACAATTTAATGTAAATGAACTTTTCGGCAGTCTTACCAAACATTTTTGATTGGTTCTATTGTGAATTATCTAATATGACTGAATTAAAGGAATGATAACCAAATCAGCTTTTGAGACAAAATTTTTAAAGTGTCTAAAATGACAATCTGTGAAAGTGCAGTTTTAAGTTTTGATCATTTACACATTGTTAAATTATAAATAACTGTTTAAAAGGTCTCATGTACAAAATAAGATAATAATTTTCATACAAATATCTAAAATTGATTAAAATAATAAAGTACCATTAACATATTTCTTAATAGTGCTGTTTCTCAACTGACAAAACCATTCAAAGCCATCATTTCAACTATAAGTTATTTTTAACTTTCAACTTTTTTATAGCATATATGCAACAAAATATACCAAAAATACAAGCCATGAACAATATGATTGTTCAACTTGCATTGTCCTTGACCTTTTAAAATGACCATTTTCCTGTTCTGTCTATTTGTAAGTTGTGCCCTGGGGAATGAAGTATGACTGTATGAATCACAAAAAGCAATAAAAACACTAAAAAAAATCCCCCATTACCCCTGTAATTTCTAATACAGCAGTAAAATCAAGCAATGTTCAAGATTGATTGTGCTGCCAAATCAAAAACATGTTTGCCAAAACATTTAGAGCTGCATTCTCACAGATATGCCGTTTTAACAACTTTTGTTTTGTCTTGGAATGAGCAAATTTTTGCGTAAATATCAGCAAACCAATGGTAAAAGATTGCTGACAAAACATCAAATCCCAGATTTCATATTTTCTTCGAAGATTAATGTTACTAACGGTTTAAGAAAAGTGCATAAAACATCAATGTTTTAACTTAAATAAAAAAGTCTGCAATTGAATTTTTTGTCAGTAGTCTTATATTACTGGTTTCCATGCATTTTTCGCAAAGACTGGATGGTACCAATCCAAAACAAACAAGAGGCCCAAAAGGGCCTATGCTCTACTGGCTGGGTTTGTGTGGTCAACATCACTGTTTTCGAAAAGAATCAACCCCTTATGGGTATCTGAATACTCAAAACTGAAGACTGTATCATATTCGCAAGCATTTATTACAAAATAGCATTTTTTATACTATCAAGGCCCATCATCTAATAATTTCAAGGCCAATAAACCAGGAAACATGGGCAGATCAGGTTTTTGAAAGGAACTGAGCTCTAATGGATATACTGGACAAGTTTCATCAAGATACAATCAAAACTGAAGACTGTATCGTGTTACATAGCAATTGTTTACTGACACACTATTTTTTTTTATTATCAAGGCCCATAATCTTGGCATGCATGGGCGGATCTGGCTGGTTTTCGAAAGGAACCGAGCTCATATGGATATGTAGATACTGTACAAGTTTCTTTGAGATACAATCAAAAAGGCTGTATCATGTTAACGAGCAATTGCCTACTGACACACTGATTTTTGTATACTATCAAGGCCCATAAACTAGGCATACATGGGCGGATCTGGCTGGTTTTCGAAAGGAACTGTAGGCTGTATCATGTAAACGAGGATTGTTTACAGACGCACATACTACGTACACATTACCATCGCATTAGCTCTTCTGGCCTTTGGCCAGTAGAGCTAAAAATGAAAACAGTTGTCAAAACATCCAAAGTGTGATAGTGCATCTTTAACATTTGAAAGTAACTCTGTTTGCCTCATGCCCCTAAACAAGGTTTAATCATATTAGCAGATATGAGCAGTGGGCTTGTCCCTGTATTTTTTATTGTATGATTGCAGTAATGGATACTGGTCTCATTACCTTCTGACAATTTTTCATCAATTTTAAGGAAACAGAAAACACATATTAAGCTCATATAACGCTTAATCTATTTCATTACGTTGAGAAATAGTCCCTAAAAATATTAATTGTGGAAACATATCTTATCTAAATACATACAGGAAATGGTGACATCATTTACCAATTTAGTATGAAAAATGCAGTTTCCTGATATTTGAATAGTGGTTCTTTATTTAAGCATCTCAATTCATTCAACATACACATAGTATGTATCAAGTTTCAAAGGAAACCAAATCATTGTAACAATTGTTTTCAAAGCAAATATTCACACTCTTGACAAACTTCTTTTCCTAGTTTCAACTTTGAGACTTTTTGATGAGTCTGCACCTTCCCTCCTCTTATACAGTGGCTTCAAGCAATAAAGCTAAAAGCTCAAGTTGCACAGCTGGTGAACAAGACTGCTGTGTTGATAGTTAGTTGACAAACTGCACACTTGATGCCATAAATCATGTCCATCAACCTCTAGAATAAAGAAATGACGCAGCACAGAATTGATTTCAATTGGACAGGTCTCTGTACTTTCATCCCCTAAGGCCTTGTTGTAGTCAAAGACTATGTCTTAGTGTGCAGTGCCTGATCTTGAGAAGCCTAAATCTGCTCGTCTGAGGAAGTAAGTCTGGCAGAGTGTGAAACTCCTGTCTACTCATATGCTATACGCCTGTGATCTATGTCTTCTTGTTTGTGCCCAACCATCACCTGAAGAGAATTTAGAGGAAGTTAGTGCTTGATTACAAGTTAATGTGACAAAACAAGGTCTTTTATTTATGCCACCAAGATCTAGTATTCCAAGTGTCATATCTTGTATGTTAACTCAAAGCAATTGAGCATAAACTGTTTGGTAATTTATTTTAAGTCACTGCTTCCACTTATACTATCAGTAATATTGAACATGAACCGACTGACCCAAATATTATTCTAAATATTTTTATGTGCAGAAACCATAATCCTATTAACCCAAAAGTAATCCAATTGTATGTCTTCACAAAACATTTTACAACAATATTTGTCAATTTAACTCAAATATTGATTATTGTTTTTTTTGTCAGACAAACACAGAGATGGCCCTATATATATTGCTCACCTGATTTGAGAAAGGATTCTAAATTAGTTATTGTTTGAACACTTACTGGACACTTTCGGTCTGACTTTATAATGCAGCTGGTGAAAATATTAAATGTCCCTTTATAATGGGCTTACAAAAACATAAACAAAAAATGTATTTGTTTAAAAATTACAAAGGGCCATAATTCTTACAAAATAAGTTTGTATTGAGCAGAATAAAAAGGCTTTGCCTAAAATACAACCTCAGAACTATATTTACAAGTAAAACAAAAAAATCTACAACTTGAAATATGTTTGCTATATCTGGTTTTGAGAGAGAATGATCAGAAGAAAACATCACACATTCACAATCATATTAAAAAATAATTTAGTTTTTTTTTTTTAATAAATTCTATTTCAAAAACACTGCAAAAGACAAGACACTTACATTCAATTTCTTGATTTAATACATTGATGATTATCAATTCTCATGAAGCGAGATGGGTCTTACACTCTAACCAGTGCAACTTGCATGTTCTTAGTTGCTCAGTTATTACCTTTTTTAAATTTCTCCTCTTGATCTGAGCCACGCCAAAATGATGGGAGATGCTTTTGTTGTCTTTTCCATCAGAAAGTATAGCACCTCTGTGTTTCTGTTTATCTCCTGAAACAGTAGTAGTTTATTAATAATAATAACAATAATAATAATTAGTGACTTTTATTGGAATTATTTTCACCGTTTGTGCCTTGCCCATTGGGGAACAAAATTGACTCTCGGAAAAATACAAATTGGACAGGCCAACATCGATAATATATTGGTAAAATATACATATTTTATTTATAACAGTATGCAGTTGTTGTTGTTTTCAAATCCTACATAATTATATTATCAATGATATTTCATAATACAATATAATTTATATAAAAATTGAAATAACACGGCATAGTTGTTGACAGAACATGAACAAATAAATGTGTAAGACTACTACTTTATGGGGTGTAAATAACTCAGGGCTATATTTCACTTTAGGGACTTTTGGTGAAGATCCACTACCACACCCACTAATCCCCCCCCCCTTCTGAAACCGTATTTTTTATGGATCACCATATGGTAAAGGAATTTGACAGATGGTAACCTTAGGAACATTTCTGTGACATTATTTTGAAAACAGGCCAGCAGGATCTGAGGAGAAGATTTTTCCATTTAGACATATAGCGAAAAGTAGCTCCGCACCCTACAGCAAGTTTTTTTATGAATCAATATCCGGTGAAGAAAATTCATACAGGGTATTGAAACATTTTTTTTGCTTCATATGAAGATAACTTAACTAGCTCTTCATCATATTAAATAAAAATTAGCACAGTCTATGCCGCACACACAGAGCCCCGCATTTGATCTTTTACCAAAGTTTGATTGAGAGTTTAGTTTCTTGGCACACTATGACAAGTCTTTACAGGTATATTAAAGCTGCACTCTCACAGATTGATCGTTTTTTAAAAAAAAATAATTTTTTATCTTGGAATGAGCCACTTTATGCGAAAATGAATGGAAACCAGTGATATAAGAGTGCTGAAAAAAAATCAGATCACCGATTTTAATTTAAAAAATGGATACTTGTGCATTTTTCTTAAACTGTTAGTAATGCTTTATGCCATTAAAATTAGTTTAGTCAGATCTTATGTCAGCAGTCTTATATCACTTATAGCAGATATTTTGGCAAAAATTGGCTCATTCAAAGACAAAAAAATAAAAGATTTGTCAAAATGGTAAATCCGTGAGAGTGCAGCTTTAAAGTGTTTGAGAAAAGTAATCATCTTATCAACACCGGTAAGAAAACAAATACAGGGCTCTTTGCAGCTGTATAGTCTGTCCTTTAGTTAATTCAAAATGGTGAAGAAAAATAAAAGTTGTCTTCTGTTTTAACTTTTAAGTCATTCAAAGGAATATTGCCTACTGTTGCAGCATTTGTGACTGCACATATCATGTGATATACACACACTGATATATAACAAAACCAAGTTCATTTGTCTCAGTATTTGCCAATTTTGGGCTTTCACTTCTTGAACATGTTTTGAGTTTTAGTGATCTGAATAGGCTAATGTTTTTTTATGACAATGATGCAGGTGATCTAAAACATATTTTTTTCATCAAAAGATCCAGGAATGAACAAATATTTTTTGTGTGAAAAAACAACAGTTCAATTCATTTTTTTATGTAATTTAGTTAAAAACAAAACTTATTTAAAGTAACTATATATATCTCTATATAATTCTATTATTTATTCCACAGAATATATTCCAACAGCAAATTTTAATGATATGCTTTTTTCAACCATTCCAATTTATTTTGTCAATAAGATCATTTAAACTATTAGCAGGCAAATTGACTATATTTAATAAATATCAGTAGGAAAATGGCCAACTAAGATCTTAATTATACACAGTAAAGACAGTTACCATGACAATACTTGGTGCTTTTAGATGAAGGCAAAGATAACAGTCAGAGAGTTGCTACTGAAAAATTTCTTATCAAAATTTGATCAGGGTCAGTAGCCTTCAATGATATATTGTCATGGACCTATAAACTATGGTTTATAGGTCTGTGATTTATGTATATTGAATTAAAAATAAATAAAAATGTACATTAATTCTTCTTTATATCTTAAATTCTGAACAATACAATTTTATTGTTTTATATGTCACTGAATGCATGACTTGTGTTCTTTTTTAGTTGCTAAACTTTTAATACTAACATGCCACACATATATATTAATGTTTTATGCAGTTTTCTTAAATCGTTAGTAAGGCTTAAGTCATTAATTATTAATTTCTGACCGAAATATGCCAATCTTTGATGTTAGCTTTTGTCAGCAATCTTCAATCATTGATTTGCAGATCTATATTTACCAAAAATTTGCTTTTTCCAAGACAAAAATAAAAAAACAGTTGTAATATTGGTAAATCTGAGAGTGCAGCTTTAATTTATTATAATTTGGCGATTAATTCACGTTTACATATCATATATGTGTTTCAAGAAATGGAACTTGATTGGATATTTTAAATATCAAAATATATATTTGATAATCCTATTTGAGTGTCAACAATTATTAAAGTGTGTCAACGTTAATATACCATCCTCCACAGCTCCAACCCTGAAGAACACTCGCACAATATTGTCCCCCACCGCCACTAAGGAAAGTCCCAATAAAATTTAAAACATATTGACCTTAAAACTACTTGTGAATAATAATTTATAATTAATATACTGTCATTTAAACCTTAAAGTTGTTGAAATTATAATAGCTGCATTTTCCACATACTGATAAGTCATTTAAATAGCATAATTCTAGGCACCACCATACTTGTAAGTTTTCTTTTTCTAAGTCTAAATTTAAGTTTCTATGAAATGGCCTTATTTATTGCTTTTCCTATGTATTGAATGACTTCGTTCTTTGAAAAAAGGCCTTTTAATTGTTTTTATGATCCTTGTGGGAAACAGTGACACCATTTTGTGTATATCATAAACTTGTCAGACACTTTTAAATGTCCCCACAGTAGGACTGCAGGAAAAACCTTGACACTACCTAGTACAGAAAAGATGCTACACTAAATATTAAAAGTTGTAAATTTCTGGTTCTCAAGCTCTTCAAATTTGTTTAAATTATTACATATAGCTCGATATTTTTAGAATCATTCAATTTTTAAATTATTATCAAAGTGAAGAGTTTGATAAAGATTTAATTTAATACTTTCAATCAATAGCCTTTTTGATACTATAAAATCTATTACTTTAATTATTTTTCCTCCAGAAACCATTCCCTTATATTATAAGAAATTGTTCAATGAGGGTATGATTAAGTAAAATCTCCTATTATAAAGAGTACCATATATATTCATAAAAGAAACACAACTTTCACTGCACTACAATTAAAAAGACAAAGCATTTGCAAAGCAAAGTAGAACATTAGGTCTCTGACTAACTGATACATTCACTTAATCATATGACTGAAAATTTTCTTTCTAAAATTTCTTTTTCTCAAGTTCTTCAACTTTCTTTAAAAATTCTAAAATGGAAAATATGACATATATATATCTGTACTTCAAGAATAAAAAAATAAATAAATAAAATCTTTTTCAGGTAAAGAGTATGATTTAGATTTGAATTTCAACAACTTTTTTTATGTAAAATGTATTATTTTTCATTGCCTTCATTCTTAAAGCAAACCCCTTAAATTTCCATTTCCAAAATCTCCAATTATAAAGAATTCCATATTCATTACAGAAACAATAAATAAGCAAAGCAATTATTTAAACATAAAATGATATGATGATGTAATAAGAAATGCTAACAGCAATACGGGATTTTATTTACATTTAGAAATGGGATCAAAAATGACACTTGACATTCTAAATGAACGAGAATGCTTAGAAAATATACAGAAATATGGAAGAGTTTTGTTTCTTAATGGCACAAATTCAAAGTAATGTTCCTTTCTTGATTGGGTGGGACTAATTTAGCTCCGCCTAAAAATTGTTTTGTCATCAGATTAGGTATAACACACAATGTGATTGGATCAAAATCCTGATATATAATAAACTCTGAATGGAGGCATCCAATCAAAATCTAGTAATATTTCCATTTGTTTCCAATTGATTGCACCATCAGTGATTTACACAGTCAGTGATTTATGGCCTTTTAACTTGTAATGGTCAAGTGGCAAGTGCATATATGACTTATGTTAAATCATGTTTTAAGAGCTAATTAGAATTTTAAAGTCTAAGCTATGTGACAGAAAATTAATACCAAAATCTTTTTTTTGAATTGTAGTAACTGATTCTTTTGTATTTGATGAGGTCAGACATTTTAAGATATATATATATAATATTCAGTGGATATGTGTTGATCAAGCATTTAATAACATGCCACAAAGCAGAATATTTATGAGGTCATTTTTTTTTTACTTCAGACCCTGGGGCAGGTTTGGAGAGTTGCACAGAATGCTTGAAGAACTAAAGTGTTGGGAATCAGTTCCTGTTTGCAGTGTGTGTAAACCACGTGATAAATTGCGTCATAAATGCTACGTCAGAAGGCAATATTTTGATTTAAAACAAGAGGGCCAAATGGCCCTGAATTGCTCACCTGTCATATATTGCACAGATTTTTTAAGTTTTCACTATAACACATATAGAGAAAACCCATCAGCCCCAGGGTGTGGCCAATTTTGACCCCAGGGCCATAATTTGAACAAACTTTGTAGAGGTCCACTAGACGATGAATCATGCCAAATATCTAAGCTCTTAGCCACGTAAGTTCAGAGGAGATGATTTTTGAAGTTTTCACTATAAACATATAGAGAAAACCCATGACCCCCCAGGGGGCGGGGCCAATTTTGATCTCAGGGCCATAATTTGAACAATCTTTGTAGAGGTCCACTAGACGATGAATCATTCCAAATATCTAAGCTCTAGTCCAAGTAAGTTCAGAGGAAAAGATTTTTGAAGTTCTAACTATAAACATATAGAGAATACCCTAACCCCCCGGGGCGGGGCCAATTTTGACCCCAAGGCCATAATTTGAACAATCTTTGTAGAGGTCCACTAGACGATGAATCATGCCAAATATCTAAGCTCTAAGCAACGTAAGTTCAGAGGAGATTTTTGATTTTTTTTACTATAACCATATAGAGAAAACCCATGACCCCCCAGGGGGCGGGGCCAATTTTGATCTCAGGGCCATAATTTGAACAATCTTTGTAGAGGTCCACTAGACGATGAATCATGCCAAATATCTAAGCTCTAGTCCAAGTAAGTTAAGAGGAGAAGATTTTTGAAGTTTTAACTATAAACATATCGAGTATACCCATGACCCCCCGGGGCGGGGCCAATTTTGACCCCAAGGCCATAATTTGAACAGTCTTTGTATAGGTCCACTAGACAATGAATCATGCCAAATATCTAAGCTCTAGTCCAAGTAAGTTCAAAGGAGAAGATTTTTGAAGTTTTCACTATAAACATATAGAGAAAACCCATGACCCCCCGGGGCGTGGCCAATTTTAACCCCAAGGCCATAATTTGAACAATTTTTGTAAAGGTCCACTAGACGATGAATCATGCCAAATATCTAAGGTCTAGTCCAAGTAAGTCC
This sequence comes from Mya arenaria, assembly GCF_026914265.1. Classification (NCBI taxonomy): domain Eukaryota; kingdom Metazoa; phylum Mollusca; class Bivalvia; order Myida; family Myidae; genus Mya; species Mya arenaria. The sequence goes on from NC_069131.1 coordinate 23,452,385, forward strand.
AAGTAAGTTCAGAGGAGAAGATTTTTGAAGTTTTCACTATAAACATATAGAGAAAACCCATGACCCCCCCGGGGCGTGGCCAATTTTGACCCCAAGGCCATAATTTGAACAATTTTTGTAAAGGTCCACTAGACGATGAATCATGCCAAATATCTAAGCTCTAGTCCAAGTAAGTTCAGAGGAGAAGATTTTTGAAGTTTTAACTATAAACATATAGAAAATACCCATGACCCCCGGGGTGGGGCCAATTTTGACCCCAGGGCCATAATTTGAACAAACTTTGTAGAGGTCCACTAGACGATGAATCATGCCAAATATCTAATCTCTAGACCAAGTAAGTTCAGAGGAGAAGATTTCTTAAGTTTTCACTATAAACATATAGAGAAAACCCATGACCCCCCGGGGCGTGGCCAATTTTGACCCAAGGGCCATAATTTGAACAATCTTGGTAGAGGACTATTTGGTGATCCTAACTACCAAATATCAACGGCCTTAGCTTTGTGGTTTGGGAGAAGAAGATTTTTAAAGTTTTTCCTTTTGGTTGCCATGGCAACCAGAGTTCTGCATGGAATTGAATTCTTTGAACAACTTTGATAGAAGACCACCCAAGGGACATCCCTATGAAGTTTTATTAATATTGGCCAAGCGGTTAAGGAGGAGATGTCTTTTAAGTAAATTGTTGACGGACGACGCACGATGCATGCCGGACAAAAGGCGATCACTAAAGCTCACCTTGTCACAAAGTGACAGGTGAGCTAAAAAGACTTTAAACAAAGATAACTTTACTATTTCTTCACCATTTTAAATGAAAGAAAGCGCAGTCTACGCCACCTACGGAGCCTTGCTTTCGGCCATTTACCAGAGTTTGATTGCGAGTTTAATTGCTTTAAACACTTCGACAAACCTTTTCACAATACGGCCGTCGGACGGAGCACTGTCAAAACATGATTTTGAAAACGGGCGAAGCGTTTGATGAAACTAATGACTTTATCAAATGTCGGTAATAAAACAAATGCGGGGCTCTTTAAGCGGCATAGACTGCCCTTTGTTTCATTTATAATGGTGGTGTAAAAGAAAAGGTATCTTTAATTTAAGTGTTCATTTTAAGCAAAATGTTGCCTTCCGACGTAGCATATGTGACGTAATTTATCACGTGGTATACACACACTGGTTTGACTATTGGTAATCAGTTCCACTCACGTTGCTGTTTATTAATAGAAGAAATATTTTTTGACAATACCTGGTACCGTACTTGTAATTTTATTCTTGTACAAAAACTCATCATCCTTTACTCTACTTATGTTAGGTAAAGGATTGAAAATATCTAGTTAGTGTATTTTATGGAATTATTTTTACCACCTGTACAATACAATTTGGGAAAAAAAGTTGACATTGGGAAAAATACAAAATCAGGCTTAAATATCTAATTTAGATTTTAATGGCAAAATATATCATCGAAATTGGAGTTCGGGATGAACAAGCCTGAATTATTACTCTATTGCTTGGCATATTTTTTTTTTCAAGCCCTGCTATATTAAATTCAGAATTAGAACAAGCCCCGATGACATAATTTTCACCAGTGCATGATTGTGGGCTTGTGCTAAAATATTCTATATACTACATGTTTTAAAGATTTTTATGCATATATTATTTTGTTAATTTATAGTCAGTCTTTTCAAGATTTTTTATTCATTAATGTTATGAAATCTCCACTTATCAAATTTGGAAAACATAAAATATGGTGAAAAATGGACAAGTTTTCACTAGGGAAGAAGGCAGTAAGGCAGTAAATTTCACCAAAAAAACCCACTATTAATGTTGTTGTTGCTTTAGCCATATTGTTAATGATTACAACTGAACAAAATTGACAAGATGAAAGAAGAAAAACTGATTTCAGGAACATACCAGTTATTTTTTCATTATAATTGATCATCAGAACATCACTAATTAGTATAGTCTATCTATATCATTATTAAAAAAAAAGAACATGGAAATTATATTGATATAGTATATGAAAAATATTACTTGAAACTTAATGAAATTTTATCTCAAAACGCTGAAGTATAAGCAATAGTGTTGTGCCGAAGATCAGTTATAATCGACAATTGATCGGAAAGGCCTTCATCAGCGACAATCGATAGTGAAATTTGAACAATCGATTATAGAAACAAGAGACGTAACCACTACCGACTACCAGTTAAAAGATTGTCTTGAAAATATATTTTGTTTCTGGTCAATACATGTTAATGTTGAAATGTTCATGTGGTACTATATTGTGTTATCTAGTCATATTATCATGTCAGTAGCTCACTACAGTACCTTATTACAAATTTTCTTTGTAATTTAACTGCAAAAGGATTGGTTCTCAACATCACACTTTTGTGGTTTTAAAATGTTACCGGTATTGTTTACTTCTTAAATCATGTAATAATTTAGTTTTCTCAGTTTTCTGAAAGAAAATGTTCTTGTAAAACACAGAATATTCAACTGTTTGTTTTACTTGTTACTGACTGATTATCAAAACGAAATTGATATTTTTCTTTGTGTTTACTTTACACATGTATTCAATACCGTACACAAAATTTAGAGCCTGCAGTCTCATGATCTGTAATAGTAACTTGTAAACACTAAAGTATAGTTGCGTTCTGAATAAATAATGTAATTTATACAAATAAATGTACAAATAATATTGTAAGGGAACATTTTTTCTTAAACTGGTTCATGTAGTTTATCTATATGCCTTATATATGATGACCTAAGATAGTTAAATAATGATTAAAACGATTAATAATCGATCATTGATTGTTTTCATAAACCGATTATCTATAGTAATATTTCAGTCCGATTCCCAACACTAATAAGCAATAAAAACAGTCAATTGTATATATATATAATATATATCAACATCTACAGATACTTAGCCATAAGTTTTCAATTTTGGATAAAATTAACAAAATTAGAACTGCATACCTTCTTGTGTACATCTGTTTAATAAAATGAATAATTTTCCTTTATCATTAAGTAAAACAGTTTTTAAAATAACAATTGAAGGATTAAAATTTTGAGCTACTAATTGCATTACCATAGATCTACTCAAATTTTGACACTTTTTAAAGAATAACCAATAATAATTTCCAAATCTTCAAATGTAAAAGATCTACCGCATTCTTCCAAAATGGAAATATTTCATACTTGACTGAGTTCTTATTGAAAAATTGTCCTGAGGTAAAATGGTATTATTAAAACATGTGCTAACAATATTCCCAAATAATTTGGTACAGTATGACAAACAAATAAGCACATGATTGTAAAGAATCACTGTTTCTATGTACAATTGACTGGTGCAATAGTTAGCAATAGACTTGGCGTCAATTGAATTTAGTTTGAAGGATAAACAATAACACTTTTTTAACACTTTTTTACCTTTTTTTTCAAAAAAATGATTGCAGTCAATTGTAACCATGAACTCCCCAGGTCCGGGGAATAGTGGGATTTTCGGTTCAGCCAACCCCGGCTTTATAAAGCTACAATAATTAGCAATCAGCAGACAACGCGAAAACTTTTTCTTCTTCACAGGACATTGCGACAGGTAAACACTGAAAGTTTACCTGTCGCACCAAATTTTTACCTGTCGCAATGTTACAAACAGTATTCAGTTACATCAGCCTAAACCTTGATTTTAAGCCTCTTTTTTAAATAAGTTTTGTAATTTCCCATTATAACAGGTTTAGATCATTTTGGTTAGATTTGTCTTACAGTACAATAATAAATTACAAAAAAAAGCCAAACATAATGTAAAAAAATCAATATTCGGATCTTATAAATGTCATATTTTTTTTCTTCCCTTGCCTCCCAAAAAAAACCTCATCTGGTTCGTCTACCCATGGAACAGCTAGATCTTACTCTTTTTATTCATCTTTAAATTAAAGATACAATACGGTTAAAAAATGTAACGAATTGTACTACAAGTCAAACTCAGGCACACCATTTATGCAAAAACGAAAGTAGAGTTCTTGTTATTGGCAATGTTCAACTGAGCGGAAAGAAAGTCAGCTCGGTATATTAATCATCATATTTAAATTAACACGATTGCCGGGAACCACTACATACGGAATTTTGTAATTTCCGAACATTTCCGTAAAATAAAAGTATAAGAGTACGAGCTGAAATCGGAACCTTACGCCTTTTATCGGCTTTTACGGAAACATGTCGAAACGGGGTTTACAAATAGTGAAACACGGATTAACACGCTGAATAATCATGATATAACTAGAAATGTGTCCATAGGACATGGATGCCCCCACTTCGGTTTTTTGTCACAGAAAATAAGCCATAATGATTTTTGAAGTATTTTTGACAAAAAAGGGCCGTAACTCCTAAATGACTAAAGCGATTTCCATGACTATCGAACTTGATCAAGATATTATGGTCACAAACATGTGTTTAAAGTTTGGTGAGGATTGGACAAACAGTTTTCAAGAATTAGATCGGAAACAATCTTCGGGACGTATTTTTCAAGTCTTTTTTGCAAATAAAGGGCCGTAACTCCTAAATGACAAAAGCGATTTCCATGGCTATCGAACTTGATCAAGATATTATGGTCACAATCATGTATGTAAAGTTTGGTGAGGATTGGACACATACTTTTCAAGAATTAGATTGGAAACATATATTTTTGAAGTATTTTTGGCAAAAAAGGGCCGTAACTCCTAAATGACTAAAGCGATTTCCATGACTATCGAACTTGATCAAGATATTATGGTCACAAACATGTGTTTAAAGTTTGGTGAGGATTGGACAAACGGTTTTCAAGAATTAGATCGGAAACAATCTTCGGGACGTACGTACGTACGTACGGACAGACAGACAGACGTACGTACGGACAAGGGCAACCCTATATGCCGCCACTTTGTGGGGGCATAAAAATAACTCTAAACATTTATTTAGAAACTGAAAGTAAATTTTCCGAAAATTAAACGGTGCTGACTTTAATTTTTCACCGGACATTGTGACCGACCAAAACAAAAGTTTCGTCGGTCAAAATTGAAATATACCGGACATGTCCGACTGTCCGACGGACATTCGCATTGTCTGAATCAGGGATACTTTTTTTTTATTTTGACATTTGTTATTAAAGTTAACCTGGGAGGAAAAGTGCGCCCGGTGTGGGGCTCGAACCCACGACCGCCGGAACACTAGCATGGCGCTCTAACCAACTGGGCTACCCGGGTGGGCGGCTGGTTCTAACCGACACTAACTACATTATGTATCCCAGTCTCGAGTCTGCCATAGTCTAAAAATCTTCAAAAGACTGAAGGCCATTTAGGTGGACTAACCCCCGCTTAAATTCCTTCCCTGCAGGAATGAACTGATGGTAAAATGTCCTCGCACCAAAGGGAACCTAGGTTACGCCCATTCCCGAGGAAATTTTGCGGGAAAAAACAGACAAAGCTTTGCGGAGTAATGTCACTATGTGGGGAGGGGGCATACCTGTGCGTGATCAAAAATAACAAACAATTCTTATCATTTAAACCATCATGAAAACAAACGGCATTTAGACTTACCATACAGTTGTCTTCAATAAGTCCATAGCCCAAAAGTTTATGATTGTCCATTTCAATCCATTTTTTACACGAATGTTCGTCTGAGGTCACCGGAGTAGGTCCTACTTGATTTGACTGCTAAACCGGTTTAAGAAAATGTTCGTCTCCTACGCAGTAACCTCCCCTATTGTACAGTAGCAAATATAAAATCCATCACAAAATCTTCGCCTAACTCTCATAAATGTGATTTAAAAATATGTTAATATTTAATCAACGTGTTTAACGATATTCATCTTTGAAACATTATTACAGTATCTTTATCCTCCATTCACAAACACGTGGACATGATATTGATAAGCAAAGTACATGCGTATATTTGATAAACGAACAAAAACATGCAAACAGGTAGCAGGATGAAACAATATGATTAATATCATTCCTAATGCTTAGAACGTATACTTGATCAAAGATAATGTCATTCAAGACATGAGTTTTTAAACTATCATGAATTGCGTGAAGGGCTATACACTTTTGCAAAAAAAAATACCCCTTGCAATAGTATTTGGATATATTTACTTCTTATTTATCAATGTAAAGCTATCATTCAGTTATGGCAGGTGTTCAATGTAACTGAGCACAATTTAAGAGTGTAAACGAATTTCGTCACTGCTTTTAGCTACAGCTCCTAAACCCTGACAATAAGTGAACCGAGATAATGGCTCCTTTTCAAAGAATCATTTGAAATGGATGAATTCTGAAACAAAGAATGATTGTTGAGCTTATTTTTTTACGAAGTATTAAGTCAATACACAATGTTATAGAACATTTATAAATAATATCACTGACTTATAAATAATTGTTTAACCTATACTGGTAATAGGTTCGTGATAGTGCTATCATACATATATGTACCCATTTCATATGACAAGAAAAATAACATACCGTGAGTGATGGAAACGAAATAATAAAAAGAAGCCACTTTTGCATAGGATAAAAGATACACATCGAAAGGTTTTTTTCTTTAAATTGGAGTGATCAAATTAAGTTTGTCACTAAGTCAACATAGTTTAATGTACCTACTGACAATATAAGATGGTGTTCTCGACCTATTCGATTAACTGAAAGACACAAATTGAGCCCACCAGGAAATGAAAATTAGTAAGTTATTCTTTTTAAAAGTATTTAATATTTTCGAGCATCTAGGACCAGAAGGCTTCAGAAAAGGATAAATAATTCGCAAATCTGACGCAGTTGTATTTAAGATCACTGTTTTAGATTGCACACAACGTCACAAGTGAAAACACCGATGTAATACTCGAAATCAGGTAACATCTTGCAATGTTATTTTCTTGAATAATCTACAATATTAAATTAATGAGCAATAATATCATGACATGTATATATCACAACTTTATTTCTCCCCAGCAGATGTTATACGGTGAAAGTCTCCAACTGGTGATTCCTCCAACTTCTGTGATCACCAACTTCTGTGAACTCCAATTGGTGGCTTTTATCTATAGAAATTGACTGTGGAATTCTCCAATTGGAATTTTCCCCAATTGGAGAGCCGTTTTTACAAAATCATAATTTTTGATTATTTATTAGATTTTAATTATGTTTATGAATCTAGTACTACAGACATACATAGAAATGTAATTTTCTGTTCCAAATTGTAATATTTGATTTTTTTCAAATTGCTGATTTTTTCCCCCGTTTCGGCTCATATGGAAAATTCTCCAATTGGAGTTTGCCAAAACCCCGCGGGGGACCTAAAATCCAATTGGTGGCCAACGGGAGAAATCAATTTTGGAATTAAAATTTTCATATTTCTTAAAACTTTTTTTTTAATTTTACTTAAAATATTTCTTATTTAATGGGCAAACTTTCTATGTGTCGCTTTTGAAGTTGATATCTAAGATAATAAAAAAACTAAGTTTGCAAGTTAACCGGATTTGCAAACTTATACCGGATGCTGTTTATTATCGTTCTTAATATTTATAATATAAAATATATATATGCCTTTACTCACACCTGTTTTTAAACGAAATTTAAAAATTGTATTCTTATTTTTATTTCGCTCGCGCGCTAAAAAAATATAATCGGTAAATATCGTAAAACAAAATACAAAATGGTGTGGATTAAAGTGGTCTATTCTTAGCTTTGTTAAGTTCATTAATTTTGTTCATATCCAGGAATGAGAAAATAAACAAAAGGGCCATGGTGGCTCTAAATCGCTCTCTTGACAGAAGACATTTGCTGCTTATTTGTTGAGTAGTATGCTTTATTGATATGTTGTAGGCATTAGTCGGCATGCTCTTTAAGCATTTAGTTTGATCATTGAGCAGAACAACACTAGCATATTAAAAAAGAAAACACTTTGTATAAAACTTCTGTGATTGAAAATAATAATGATACTCATATGTTTCATTCATATATTTATCAAGCTTAAGTGTCGTAGATAAAAGAAAGTATACACCATTACTTTTTTTGAAAATTAACAACGCAGTTTCTTGATGTTCATTGATCTGTCCTCACACAGTTCATTTGCACAAAGCATTAACACCTGACTTATTTGTACGATTGTAGTAGCTAATTGAATAAATCGGATATATTGAAATTTTCGCAATTTTAAAGAAATCCGACGATTCTTAGGAATAAAACTTACCAAGCATTTAAACAAAAATACATAATAATATTTATGTTTGTATCACGAGTGTAAGTGATAACAACCTATTACGAATTCAATTTTATCTTTGGAAAATATTGTTATTTTTGTCTTACAAATAAATTGTCATTATGAGTTGAAAAAACAATCTTAATGGAAATCTCAACTTTCTAGCAGCTAAGAAATAAATCTTGAACTATCAAACTGGATAAGAAATCGTATTGAAACTGAGATTCTAGTACAAATGTGACCGGTCAAAAGATAAACAAAATACTGCTGTATAACCAAAGGGCATGACCTCAGAAATTTTAGCCGATTTCGTTTCACAATGTAGTTCCCCTATCATAGTTTAACAATATGGAATGTTCTTGCACAATAAAAACATCTAGTGTAAAAGTTTCTCAGAATTGTTTGACCATTAAGAAGGTATAGACATTTATATGCCGTTTTAACCAATACTCGTATTCGTCTTGTGCTGTGTAAAAATAAAATATTGACAATTTTTTCAAGTGTATGAGATATGATGCTTCTGTGATCTCATCTTTTTGATGTGTTTGACAGTTTGTAGTTTTGTGTTGTTTTTCCATGTTTCTCGTTTGTGATTATTTGTTTTTGTGTTACCGTATATGTCTTTGGCGTTGACCCTGTGTCATTAAACGGGGTTAATGTTTAAGATTTCGACTTGTTTCTTTGTTCTTTCATATAAATATAAATCTTTGTACGTAGGAATGTTATGTACACTGAGCTTGTTGGGGTCAAAATCACACATAATATATGGATAAAACAAATGGGCAATTTGCTAAATAATGTGAAGAAATAAAAGCATCAATCTGACATGTCTTACTTGCTGTCTGAAGCTTTTAATATTTTGAAGTATAAAAACAAAGGCTGCCAATCTAAGCCTGCACTGCAGACTTTCATTTCCCTTTAACAAGACACTTATACTCTGGTAAAGGCAGGAGTTCTCGGTACCACTTGACTTGCACGCAACAAACCCATCTGGAACTCTGCGGGGAAAAAATTGACAACGTCTTATATATATAAGTACAAAATAAGTCCATGGAAGCCAATGACAAGTTTATTGAAACTATTGCATGTATAAACTATTTCGGTCATAAACAAGGATGTTCCATCAGTAAGTACATACATAACGTATGGACCAAGCCTTAACACATGGGCATGCATTTAATAAACATTGCAGACAGGCAACAGACAAGGCGAACCTCAATTGCATTTTATTCCAGTACAAGCCCATAAACATGTTATATTTCAAAAATACGGTCCCTGGGTTAGGGTTTGATGTGAACTAACAACTTCGAAAAAAGACAAATCACACTGTGTTCCATCAGTAAGTACATACATAACGTATGGACAAACCCTTAACACATGGTTGTACGTTTAATAAACATTGCAAACAGGCAACAGACAAGGTGAACCTAAATTGCATTTTATCCCAGTACAAGTCAATATACATGTTATACAACAAAAAATACGGTCCCTGTGTTAGGGTTAGATGTGAATTAACAACTTGGAAAGAAGACAAACCACAAGTGATACTATTTATACCGATGTTTGCTAAGGTCTGCCGCTAATATTATGGGTACTTAATGCTCCGTGAGTCTACTGAGAAAAGAAAAGGAGTCCAAGGGCTCTGCTTACCCTGTCACCACGGATAGCAAGTTTACAATCTTCATAAAAGACATAAAGGTGACGCTTCCTTCCAAATAGCTTAGTTCTGTGCTTATTGGTTACAGACAGGTTTACTTGTTGTTTATGTATATATAAAACTATGAGCCTCGGGACGTGATCAGATCATGATCCTAGGGCAATGATTTGAAATATCTAGCTGATACCACATGCCGAATAAACTTTTTGATCTGCTATATAAGTGTATACAGACACAATGAGCAGAGATTTTTATGGACAAATGTATAACTATGAGGCACAAGCCTTGGACAATGTGGACTCCAGGAGCAGTGTTTAAACAATATTTTTGGAAGACCGTAAACTGGTGCTAAATTATCTAATTTGTGTTCTCTCTGATCCTGGATGATTTGGATACATAAACATATGAGCCGCGAACGGGGCAAACGCTGACTAAACGGTCAAGATTTAAACAAACTTGTTAAAAAAATCTTTAGCTTCTAGTTCTACATAACCAAATGTTTCAGCTCTGTGCCTTGTGTCATACAAGCTATATATATATATATAATTGTAAACAGATTCTACCGACAAAATTCCTATCAACAAATAATCGTCCAGCCAATTTATAAACTACAGACTGATTTTTAAAATTTCATTTCATCTAATAAAAAATAAAATTAAGTACCAATTTATGAACCTTAACGCCAGTAACCGATTTGTTTGCAAAGGTGTTCAAATGATAATTTCTTACCCTTCATAATGTTGTTGCTCTTCTTTATGAACTGTAAAAGGAACAGTATCTGTTGGGACTTCGGTCAACTCTGATAATTCCATTCCACGGATATGAGCCATATGTTGCAACGTTTCCAACACTTCAGACCATTTAAATGAAGACACACAAGGCTCCAGTTTGATTTCTTCCAGTAATTCACGTGCAAGATCTTCCTAAAAAAAGTAAGGTATGTATTGTAATGAATAAGGGTAGATTATAACATACACTCATTTCCATTTCAATACCACTTATTCTGAGGACTGGAAAGCTTAGTATAATGGTCAACCATGTATTAGAAAATGTTCAATTCACGCAATGTTTGGCACCATATTTAATTAAAAGGTATTTTTATAAAATTAGGAATCATTGTATAGTAGTTTATAGCATTTCAACGATTTAACGCTTTATACCATAAACTCATCCGTTCTGACATCAGGTTTATCCATTTTAATGCTCCTCTCCTGTGGTATATCGGGTATAGGGGAAACTGTTCTTGACAACCCACTTCCCACCCTGTGCATACCCTCTGTCTCACCAGCAGGAGGCAATCTGTTTTGTTCATTATCTTCACCTTGTTCAGTGACATTTACACCTATATTTTCATCTTCATTTCCACTTTGTTCGCTGGGTATTTTGTCATCCTGTATAGGCCGGGAAATTTGTTTAGGTTGTGCAAAATGTGAACTAAATCTATCTTCACCATTCAAGTCAGACTTCTTGTGTGAAAGTTTTTCTGGAATAGAGAGTCAGAGCATCACATTAATAGAAAGCGTCATTTATTTCCACGAGTCATAACACTAACTTCACTTGCTGCAAGAATGCATGTGTATGATATGCTGAGGGCAAATGAATTATTCCCTGTGAAATGTATAGAAAATGTAATAGCTTTTATAACTGTTCAGCTCTTTACAAAATACATAAGAAATACATGTTATATTAGTTTCTGATGCAAACAACTATTTGTGTTTTAGCATTACCTAGATAATCTTATGGAAATAATAAGTCCTACGATATTTTCATTTTGACGTCTGATGTAGGCATTATGTATGAAACAAGCAATTTTATTGAATTAATATCATCTGCCTAATTAGCAGATGGAATGGAAATTAAGTGTTGGTGAAATATTCCAACCGACACATTCAACATGATGGACCCTCAAGATTAATATGAGTTTGTTTGCAATTGCTTGAAATAAAATAATAATTAATACAGTGTAGCATTAAGATTTGCCCTAGTTACCTAGTTTTTGACCCAACGTTCCCCAATTTCAAACTAATAAAAAACTCATCAAGGCACACTTTCATTAAGTTCCATTTCGATTTGGCAAGAACTATTGCAAAACTATAATCTGTTGAGTGTTCATAAGGATTTTTTTAAGATCTGACCTTGTGATCTAGTTATAAATAACACAAACTTTTTCTTCTAGAACCGACCAGCGGACCAACAGACAGACAAGTGCAAAACAATATAACCCCGATTTTTTTGGTGAGGAACAAAGCAAATAGAAATCCCTTACCCTGCTGATCATTAAGATCATCTCTATCTTTTTCAGGGTTCAGATCTTTCTGGTTCGGCTTATGAAGTGAGCTGGATTGCTTGGTAGGTGGTGACATAAATGGCTCGGCCTCTTCATCATCAGAACAACCTTCATATTTAGCACGGCCTGAAGCCTTACTCTGAAAGATACACAAAAGAAACTATGAATTCAATTGTAATGTAAATGGTATATTGTGTTTAAAACAATCTGACTATTGTAAAGAGCAAGACCTTTGTTGTATAAGCTCTACCTACTCAGCTGTTCCGGCTAGTGAGCAAGAGAGTGAAGAAGAGTTTACTGCATATATTAAATCTCTTGAATTATTTGGGAATACATTTTTCTCCTCTGTTACTAACTTAGTGTAGGCCTCTGATTAGCTGACAGAAACTGGTCACCAAAAATGACATTCTTCAGCTAATCCTATTAAGATCCTAATGACAGATTGCATATTAGGATACAATTGTAATCAAATTTGTGTTCCAAATCATATAAAACAAGAAGATATCGTCACATTCTTTTGAGAACAATTTTAGTTCACGGATAGGAGTGTTGTACCTCTTTTTGAAACGTGAACTAAATTGCATACATTTGAACATGAGATGTATAGGAAAACCAAAACAAAATGAAAAGTGGTGAAACTGACTTAACACAAACCACGTGAGTGATTTTTAAGCGATGTATTGTGTACTTGTCAATAGAGCATTCATGCCAAATACGTCAGCGAGGGGATATCTCCCTCATTGTAACCGGAGAAATAATCAATGATGGACAGGAAATATGTTATTCTGGACTGGAGACAAACCAGCAGTAATCTTTGCAGTTCAGCCTATTCACCCCTATTCAATAGTGAATATAACCATTAAATTTGACCTACTGATTGAAAAATCAATAAAGCTCATCTACTAGAAATGACTAACTGGCATACAAGAATGAAAATCCCTGGTGCAAGAGCTATTGAGAAGAAATAACTTTTCAGCTTTAGGTGACCACCAGCATACGTTTCCACCTGGAGGTCACCGTGACCTTGACCTTTGACAAACTGATTTCAAAAGCTATATGAAGGATGACTATTTCTCCCACCTCAGATAGATAGATCTTAAATTTGGCTATGCTGAAAATTCTTATCTTGCCCAATGGCAAAGAAAGATGAAACAGGTACCCGTATGTAACTCCCATTTTATTGTCATCACACAATAACATTCCTTGTTGAGGACCGTCGTTTATAGCATATTGGAGACCTAGTATTGTGGCAATATTTAAATTCGAACATTCATCATTTCTCGCTTCAAATGGCACCATAAATGTTTTCTTTACGCTGCATTCAAGAAACAATGCTGGACTCTCCTCAGAACAATTACAAGAAAGATTTGACTATATACTATAAGTATCTTCCATGGCCGAGAGTGTAAGATAGATTTATCCCGACCCGAGCGTAGGATGTTTTGCGGAAACGAGGTTCGGGATGAACCTGTCTTACACGAGCGGCTATGGTAGATGCTTTTTCTCCCACCTCAGTTAAACAAAATTAAGAAAAGATGTATTTTTAGCTAGAACTTTTTTGTGCGTAGTGATTTTAAATGCGTATCGATATTTGATAATTCGTGTTTGTCATGGATATGCGCGCAGTGATTCAGTTTATGTTAATAGTCAAATCGGTCTTTAAATAACTCTGATGAGAGAGAAGCATTATTTCTTGAAAGGTGCGTGAAAACTGTTTTATGGTGACATTTGAAGCGAGAAATAATTAGTTAGCGTTTTTAATATTGACACAAGACAAGGTTCCATGATGCTTACAGACGACAGTCTTCGACAAGGGAGGTAATAACAATGTGGTGACAATTAAAAAGGAGTTGCATACTCGCATTTTATCTTCGCCCGTGGGCAAGATAAGAATTTCTAGCATGGTTAAATTATTGGATCTACTTATCTAAGGTGGGAGAAATAATCTGAACCACTGCGCGCATATCCATGACAACCACGAATCATCACATATCCATACACATTTATTTTCACTACGCAAGAACAGTTCCAGTGAAAACATTCATTTTGGCATTGTTTTGATTAACCGAGATTGGAGAAAAGGCATCTACCATTACCACTTGTGTTAGAATCATCCAAACCGTCAAGCAGGCTGTTTTGCGAAACTCGGTAAACATCGTTTCCGTTTAAAACTCTACGCTCGGGTTGGGATGAACCTATCTTACACTCTCGGCCATGGAAGTTGTTATAATATCTTTTGGTTATGATCAACCTGCATACAAGGTATTATGTTCCTTGGTCCAAGTGTTCTATAGTTATTAAGTGAAAACGAAGTGTGGCGTACGGACTAACGGACAGGTCAAAAACAATTATTTACAGAATAAGGTTCGTCATGCTTTGCCTATATTTTTACATACATGCCGTTAACATTTATCCGAAAATGACAAAGTAAAACTGAAACAAAAAGGAAACCTTTTTATGAACTTTTATTAAAATGAACTGATGAATTTACTTCTTAAAATGATCAAATGCAAACAAATCGGGCTATTTGGAAATTGGAAGAAATGAAAAAATTGGTAGTCATACTAATCTCACTATTAATCTCTCTCTATTAGTCTTAAAGTCATCATTCCTGATAGAAGGCGGATTTATTTAATCAACTTAAAAGAAAGATGAGCCGACTAAACTGTCTCTGATATGTATTTGACTATGAACTAATTTTTATGCAAGTGAATCATATTTGAACTGACGTGTAAACAAGAAATGATTTTCAAACATTATTCCCTCCTCAGTCCTGAGACGGCATGTTGTCAGGAATATTTGGACAAATTAATGCATAGACCGAAAAGCCGGCTGATTTGACCTAATGACTTAGAAATTATTTTAGGTCAACCAGAGTTCTACATGTAACCATTTTAGTTTAAGGAATCCGGAAGAGGATCATGCAAGGAACATTCATATGAAATCAGGTTGCAATTAGCCTAGTGTTGAAGGAGTCGAAGTTGTTGGACGGAAAATGTTGGCGACTAAAGCCGGACAACTAACAAGTACTTACAGCCCCCATCACAACAGCTCTTCCTTAAGCTCTTCCTGCTAATAAAGGTTGTTATTGCTGTTGTTACATGGTATAACATTACAAGACAGCATGCAGTCGCAGCCATCTATCACAAATGCAATATTATAACTTCACAAGTGCAATTGATGTTTGCAAAATGTGAACAAAAACTATTCAAACCTACCTGTTGGTTTCGTTTCCTTCTATCTCTCTCAGGAGTGGCATCAGAAGTCTCATCCATCATACTGAAATCACTAAGCTCCATCTCTTCAATGAGTGTCTTTTTCCTTTGTCCTGAATGATTTTAAACATGTTGCGTCTAGGAAAATGTTATGGAATACAGCAAAGGCATAGAATTGCATTAATTTTCTGTTAATTTTGTGATGATAGAGGAGAGAAATGAAACATGGTGTAAAACACTGACTCATGCACACCAATAGCTATAGGCATACATTAGAGAAACAAAGCATATGATCATATCTGTATATACATGTTAACATAGCTATTTAATTTCTAAAAAGAAAACTTGTATCACAATTCATCCTTGTTAATGCTATTAAGATTTCACTCACCATTCCGTCCCCTAGTCCCAGGAGTCTGAAAAAGATTTGTAAAATATATGTTGATAACATAGAATATGCCCCAGTCATTTTAAATTAATTTTGTATAAAATGAAAGGTTAATGATGCTAACAATCAGGGCCCAGTTTGGGCCACATAAGTCATGGTAGTAAATAGGGATGCAAAGGAATGTTTGAATATTTGATCGAGTGTTTGGTATTAGAATGTCAAAATCGTTATATTCGAATTTTCATTTTTTGTTGTTAAATACATGATCAAATAAACCTTGTGTTTGCAGCTTTGTTGCTGCGTATAAATATCTAAAGGCTTAATTTTAGAACGATTGGCACAAATAATGCCAGAGATGACAATATACTGCATGCGCATCATACGTAATAAGGAACCCATCATCGGTTACTATAAATAGTTTTCAAGATAACACTCGAGTCACTGAAATGATAAGACCAATTTTAGGTAATTGCTTTAATTTAAATGAGATAACTCTCGAGTGACTGGATCAATATGGTCTGAGACTGTATGCCTGTACACAATTGGACCAAATTCGGAGATGATCGGTCGACACACTTGACAATAATTTGTCCCATTCTGTGAAGGGGCGTATAAAAATGCTACAAACAAAGAATGCCCAAATTAAAAAAAAATAAATAAAGAAAACTAAGCAAAATTGTTTGGGAAATATTCTGTTTGAAATAAAATGCTGTTAGACATTTTTTGAGAGTATTTCAAAAATCTTGGTATAAAAGTTAGACTGTACAAATGAAGAAGCTCATATTTGTGTGACTTTGATCGAACAAAGGAATCATTCTCAGAAGTATCAGCTTGATTATTGTGAATGAAATCTAAGTGCAGCTAAATCATTTCAATTTAAGGCGAAATGATTGTGGTAAGCATAGATATGTTACCAGCAAATCTATATTATATATTAAATTGTATTTTGAATTGAAATGTAAATAAATGAAACATAATTTTGGATGCAAAATTCGGACGTTGCAAAGGAAGTATACAATAAATGCAAAAGTTATTGCTTTATTAGTTCAAAAATAATACTTATTGAATATGGATGAATTACAGTTTAAAATACAGGTGTGATGTGAAATCCCATGAGATGCTAAGAATAAAAAGCAATATGTACCAAAAAATGTCAAATTTTGTGTAAAACCTTGTTCAATTTAATTAAATTGATGCTTGTGCCTTACACAAAGCTCGCAGGTAATGTCCCTTCTTTAGCCTTCTGTCCTTGTAGGTGACTTCTTGTTGTATTTGCAAAATAATTTTGAATCAGTTTTACAATTAGATCATATAGTCAGTGTTGATATTATTGCTGATCACAGATTGCATGGCAATTGTGGGGAAAAATGCAGAAATAGAACATTAAGAGACATTCTATGATTATTGTTAAACATGGAGACTAAAAATAAAAAGTTCTAAAACTTAAATAATGTTTTTTTCGTAGGTATTAGCTACTGAGAGTTGGACCTACAATGGAAACATTATCAATGTGATGTTTGATTTTAACTATCTTTGAAACGTTTTCACTTATACAGGAAAATTTTCTCTTACTTAAGAGCATAAAATTGTAAAGGTACTTATGGCTATGAATGTTCTCTTATGCATACACAGAGAGTTAAAGACCTTATGGCAAAAACAGTATGTCCATTGTTTGATGCTTTCGTAATGTCTTTATTGAATTATGTCTGTGAAATTTGGGGAAATTCTAAATCTGAAGAAATCTATAGAATACATCTAAAATTTTGTTAAAGATTGTTAAAGGTACAACCAGGGAAATCATAATAATTATTTCTTGAGTGAGTTAAAAATATCAGAATTGATCATTACTATATTCAAATTACTATTATAAAACTTAATTCTATAAAACTGTTTTATTACATGATACCGCATGATATATTATGACGTCATATGCTAAACAGTTTCGGGTCTTTAAACAGACAGGTCAATAGGCATTTTTGAAGTGATTTTCAATGTTATTATGATGCTAAAAGATGAACTGTTTCAGGTCAATAACAAAACAGGTCAACTTAGCGGTATATTTTGTTGACTGAAATTGGCTTTTGTCCAATCATTTGCGATTCATTTAAAGATCATGTTATAATCACATTTATTGATTTTTTTACAAGAATGAAATAAAAAAACAAGAGGCCCAAAAGGGCCTATGCTCTACTGGCATGGCTTTTGTGGTCATATCAATCCAGAGCATGTATGTATGGGTAAAAGGCAACAGACATATAGTTTATGTTTTTTGTTTGGGTTACCTAAAAACGTAGCACGTTCAACATCTGAGCCCAGAAAGTATTGTAAGCAGATTAGTTGCACGAACTATTTTAATATGTGCCAAGTATAGGTCATCTGACAAAAAAAATGCTTTCAAAACTGTACTCATAGTAAAAAATTCTGTAGTTTTAAAAGTTAAAAAAGTTGGTCAAAGTCAAGGGCATCTTAGGACAACAATGATCAATTTGAACAAACATTCACAATCAATTGTGCTGAGATGGATGCACGAACACACAAAAAGATTTTCAAACCTTTCCAGATTTATGATTACCAAACCTGTGAACCCTGGGTGTGGCCAGTAATGACACCAGGTGCATAACTTAAACATTCACAACCAATTTTGTTAAGATGAATGCGCAAACTACAGAACTTAAAGCTAAAAAATGGCCTTTGGGCTTTCAACAAGAACAAGGCAGAGTAATTCACAAAATCAGCTGCAGAAACAAAAAGCAAATTGTCTCTCAAAATCCTAGACTTGCAAATTGTCTCCCTTAACTCTAGACTTGAATTTACATGTACATGTAAACTTGGCTAAAAATAGAATTCGCTCATGCAGACCTGGCTAAAAATAAGAAGCATTTCTTTGAAACTTTCATGGCCCATAATCTAGGCATTCATGGGCGGATCTGGCTGGTTTTCGAAAGGAACCGAGCTCTAATCTATATCTAGATACTGTAAAAGTTTCATTGAGATACAATCAAAACTGAAGACTGTATCGTGTTCACAACCAATTGTTTACACAATAGCATTTTTTTATACTATCAAGGGCCATAATCTAGGCATGCATGGGCGGATCTGGCTAGTTTTCGAAAGGAACCCAGCTCTAATGGATATCTAGATACTGTACAAGTTTCATCAAGATACAATCAAAACTGAAGACTGTATCGTGTTCACAAGCAATTGTTTACAGACGCACGAACGCACGACCGCACGGACGCACGGATGCACATACTACGTACACATTACCATCGCATAAGCTCTTCTGGCCTTTGGCCAGTAGAGCTAAAAATAGAAGAAACAGTTGTAAACAGAAATATTTTGCTGTTGAAAGCTTAAGTTTTAGTTCAACCTCCTATTTAAATGTTGCTGTTGTATTTATATAAACATGGTGTATAAAAAAAACATTTTTGTTAATGGACATGTACTTTGTAAAAGTATTGATATCACTGTTCTATTTCTCTAAAATGATCAATTGAGACTACCGGGTAAGAATGCAGCAATCGTCTTTTATTTCTTGAACACCTATGCAAATAGTAGTTGATACATACAATTTAAATTCAAACACATTACTTCAAGGACGATTTATTTAAAGATCATGTAATAATCACAATTATTGAAATCTTATGACAAGAATGAAATCATTAAACTTTCTTTACATGATAAAAAAGCTCTTGCAACATCCAATATTACTTGACCACTAAAAAAGGCAGCTGACAAAGAGGTATGTCTGTATTTATGCTGAACATCTTCAAACAGTTCCAACCAAATTTCTTTAAGCAACATAAACATTTTAAATCTGGAAGTATGTCATTTTTAATTAAGTTTCAAAATTTGAATTATATGCTTTTAATAATGATGCAAATCTACCTCAATATTGGTAGTGCCACCCTCTATTTGAAAAAAGTGTCCTTTATGAACATGTATCTCTGTTTTATGATGTACTGTCTGCGCTGTTGCGTTAACAGAACCTTGCCCTGTAGTCACCCCACTTTGTAACTGTTCTGCTTCAGGCTCTGAAAATTTGGTAGTGTATGAAGATATGACAAGTGTTTAAACATCTAAATATATATCTATGAGAAAGTTTGTTATAATTCAATGTGCATTACGTAGATATATTTATTCATGCAATGTCATAGCTTATAAAACATACAGAACATAAAGCATAAACATGAGGGCCATGACGGCCCTAAAACGCTCACCTGAGTAAAAGTTTTTTACCTTTGTTACAAATATACAATGTTACACAACTTTATCTTACTTTTTATCTATATATCTCTATTTTTGACACAGGGGTATAATTTCAACAATCTTGGTAGAGGAAAATTAGACAATGCTGCACACCAAATATATAAGCTTGTTTTTGTTCTTAAAATTGAGCGCATGGTCCAAATGTCATAGCTTTAGCTCCAAAAATAAGAAAGTATGTCAAAAGGTCACATGTCAATGTCATTATTGATATTTGTTGGCAAAATCGTTCACATGGTTGAAATGTTATTGTTGTACCTTCAAAACTGTACACATTGTTTAAATTTTACTGCTGTAACTTTCAAGACTAAGTCAAAAGGTTGCAGTCAAGGTCATCCAAGCCAACTATTGATATTTGTTTTACAAGGCTACATATGTTCCAAATTTTATTGTTGTAGCCAAAAATAGGAAACTAGGTCAAAAGGTCAGAGTCAAGGTCATCTGAGTACATCATTGATATTTGTTTTCAAATTTGTAGACATGATCTAAATGTCATTGCTGTACCTTTAACAATAATGAATGTATGTCAAAGGTCATAGGCAAGGTCATCCAAAAGCTACATTGATGATTGTTTTCAAAATTGTACACATGGTCAAAATTTCATTACTGAAATTTTAAAAACAGAAAGTAGGCCAAAATGTCATCTGAGCACATCATTGATATTTTGGCCACAAGGGTATGATTGAAACAAACTGGGTAGAGAACTACTTTATGATGCTAAATACAAAAAATCAAGGGTCTTGGCCTAGCGGTTTCAGACATTCAAGAATATTTTTCTTTTATAAGTCTGTAGGAAGATTGTAACCCCTTGGATTGGGCCAGCTTTGACCCAAGGGGCATGATTTGAACAAAGTTGATAGAGGACTTCTATATGATGCTACATACAAAACATCAAGGGTTTGGGTCTAATGGTTTCAAACAAGATTTCCCTATACATGTATATCTTAATGTTAAACAGGTGACCCCCCCCAATGCATGGTCAATTTTAACCCTAGTGGCTTAATTTGAGCAATGTTTAACGCCAGATATCTATGCTCTCTACTTCTTGTCAAGGTTTTAAAAGGAAAATAAAATTGAGGAAAATGAAAATAAATAAAAATTATACTGGATGTTCTGTTGTGAGGAACTTTAAACAGGTGTTCCAGTCGCCATCCCTAGGGCATCATAGGCAACCCCTGTACTTTATTCACTTCACACAACATTAGTACTGTGGGAAAATTGACTGTCATAACCCTCGTTTCCGTGAATATTAAGGAGGACAGAGATAAAACTCTTCTTCCAATAAAATCACATTTTTCAATTTAATATTCTTTAAAACTTATAACATTAAGCATGACGTCAGAGTTTTATTGGCTTACATTTCGAAGAAGTCCCTGTTCTGCACATCATCAAACTGCCCTATTAATTATTCCCGATTTTGAGATTTTCAGGTAACTATATAAATGTTGGTCACATCTTTGTTTCTAGTGAATCTCTCAAATAAGTTTTCCTTTAAATTCATTTTGATCAATTATCAATAAAATGTCGTCAGATGTACAAAAACTTTCTAACACCAGTGTTTACAGTAAAATATGTTTGATTCAGTAGCATTGTCATTACCTTATGAATATCCTTTTCTAGAAGAAGATTTGACATACCTATATTCTCTTCTGAAAAGTTCCTCTCCCTTCGCTGCCACCATAAAAAACATATTACTGAAATAACAAGTTGTTAATAAAAGCAAAAGTAAAAGAGACTGGATATTCAAGTGTTAATCTGGTAACTATGGAATAACAGCCCAAAAAACCTTCCTTTTTTGTTTGTCTACATACTTTAATGATATATCTGGCTCAATTTTACAATTATTCTTTTTCATTTTTAAGTACTAAAATTCAAGGCTTGTAAATGAAAACAAGCAAATTCGTTGAATTGATATCCCCTGCCTGATTGTGCTAAGTCAAGGAATGGAAATCAATTGTTGATGAAATATATATATATATATATATATATATATATATATATATATATCTACTTAGGGCATTAAGGAGACCGTATGTATTTTACGGCATTAAGGAGACAATTTGTATATTTTTTGTTTTATACTTTATTTTGCTTTTTTGTTGATAATTTAGTATTGAAATGATCATTTATTATGTGTACAAGATTTAGGCTTCTTAAATTAATTAACAAAAAATATACGTAATTTGCGGTCTCCTTAATAATTTGTAAGTATGTTGCAGGTTTTAAGGGGACAGGTATATATGTCGAAGGGTTTATGGAGACCAGTGTATATATTATATTATTTTTGAGGCATTAAGGGGACCATCCATATTTTATGGCATTAGGGGGACAAATTATATATATCTTACTTTTGACAGTGAAGGCTCCCGTAACCTTAAGAGACAACTTTGTAATAGTATTTTTATATAATTGTGTGTAATAAATCCACAAACAATGACCGGTCGAAACGGGAGGACTGCAAATTTCATAGGATATTCATCGGAAATCTTTTACAGACCATCTCATTCATTAAATGAAATTCAGCTTCAGTCACTTGGTATGTGTACCGTTTGATAAACAAAAAATATAATGGCCAGGGGCGGATCCAGGAATTGTCGTTAGAAGGGGGCGTTACTAAGGGGCGTTTGCAGGAGGATTGAGGGTTACTCAATCAAGAAATTTTTAACAATTTGTAGTCGGAAATGATGCATTATGTGCGTATTTATTTTCTTCTCATATATTGACACAAAAAGTAAACTTGGACGATTTTAAAGACAATTGCGCCCCCTTCTCAATCCGCTAGTGAATGGTGACTTAATATTTGATATATTATGGTTAAATAGAACTTTCAGTTGAATTATATAGAAACTGTAAATGCTAAATACAAGTTCTGTGCTTGTAAAAACAATAAAAGTTTCGTCTGCACAGAAATGTGTCTGTTAACGCTTGAACAGTTAGCTCATGATAAAAGAACATTGTTCATTGGGTTCATTGTGACCCATGGAAGTTTTATTTATTAAATTCCAACTTCCCCTTAAATTTTACTTGCCTAAAACTTTAACCGAAGTCAATCAGGGGCCATAACTTGTATTATGGAGTTATGTAACCTCATTGGCTGATGGTCCTGAACAATTGTGTGAAGTGTTTTAAGTCAATTAGATGAAGGGTATAGAACGCCTTAACCAATAGGCTACGGAGACGGTTTTAATGCATGTACTCAATTGTAGATTCAGGGGGGGGGGGGTCGGTCCCAGCGCGCGCGCCGTCCCCCAATCCCTTTGAATCGTCCGTTTATAATACGTTCTCAGTCAATATCGGGAAAAAATACAATATTAAGATAAAAATGCACTATTTCGGACTATAAATTAGGGGAGTCTAACCCCCACCCCGGTCCAACATTTTAAGCCATTCAATTTCTGTTCTGAGGGAGGGGCGGATGTGGAAAGATTAAGCCCATGAGTTTCACGTACCCCTTCTTAAGTCAATTCCTGGTTCTGCCACTGATATCTGTAATCAGATTTGTTGTTTCATAATGTTATAGTTCCTTTAAACAGTTTAAACCTTTTATGGCATCAAAATAAACAGACGCATGTTCAGTAAAAACATTCTCTGTATACAACGTTCTCGTACTCCAGAGCGATGATGCTATGCATTATATTTATCACCATCTGACTGACTGAGTAACTGCCAAAACTTTTCCGTTTAAAAAGACTCTCTCATGTTTTGGCACCAAACATATTTTTCCTCGTAATGCATCTGAAAACACTTACATGTATATTTATTTTACTCCTTGGTACTGAAATTGCAGAAATAATAGTAACCAGGTTGATTTTATTTTATACTTCAATTGCATTTTACAGTAAAGTATTAAAAATTAATCTTGTTCAAGTTGGGAGCAAGCACATGGGGGTGCAGATAACACATAGAATAAAAAACGGAACGCTTATCCACTCGCCCACAGGGACTCATACTAAGGTGTTGAATATTTTAACCTTAATGGAAGTTATTGATTTATCACGTGATTATGTCAATCAACTGATTGTGCAACAGCCTTTTGTTGAATCGGGTTAGTAACGCATTTCAAAATTTTGGACTTCAAAGACTATATTTTAGCACATATCAACATTTATTGAAGGGTTTCAGCCATCAATAGCTTGGCTTTAACACTTCGTTTGATTCGCCATACTTTATTTCGTAATAACAATCTATAAAATCCAAGTAAAAGATGCATTTTCAAAACATTCGCTTATATTCACTCAAAAACTCATGTTCGAAAGATATAAAAAAAAGTATGTCATAATCATATCCTCTTTAGCGGCTGAGTTTCTTAATATATAAATCTCTTATAAATTTGCCAAATAAAATTCAACATGGGTAAACAATTATAACAAATAACGTATTTTATGTATTGCAACATATTTATAAAAAGATAAAGTCAATTGAATCAAATGAACATTTTCAATGTACTTTCTTTCTCGCGGAAAGTGGACATTTCATCTTACTCCAACAAGTGTGGGGTATGGTTGATTCTCTTCGTGACTGAAATCAACTTTTTAAACACTTGGTGCATTTCAAATCTAGTCCATATAAACAGCCCCTTCAGATTCTTTGACGATTGCATTTCCATGGGAGATCACTGCGTATGATAAACATACAAGTGTTGTTTAGCCACACTGTGGTTTCAATTATGTCAGGGGCGTAGCTACCCCTCTATTCATGTGAATTCATAAATGTGCTGGGGGGTTCAGGGGCGTGCCCCCTCAGAAAATTTTGAAAACCATGGTGCAATCTAGTGCATTCTGGACGTTCCGATGTGCATTATTTAGTACTGGAAAATAACCTATTTTAGATTCATGTAGTCAAGTTCGCATACTGCAACTTTGGTTGATTTTTTTGTCAGAATCATGTGGATTCAGTGGCGTATTCACGTATAGGCGGCTACACGCCTGTATGATGTGCATATGAATGTATAATTTGGTTTAAATGATGCATCCTTAATGTAACACCTCCTTGCTGCTACACCAATAGAAACTTCATGGGATGTTAATAGTAAAAGAACTAGCACTGACGTTCCCATTTTTGTCTGAGTCATTTAAATAATAGATAACAAATTACAAGATAAACAAATTTGTATTGACTTCTTTAATGAATTATATAAAAACATTGTACAAAGATATCATGACACTTTTAAACAATAAGTATGGTTGTCAATTAAACAGTATGCTAGCTTTAAAGATTTAGGCAAACCATTGGAATTTTACAGCGGTCTTAAAAGGTGTATTTAAAGCTGCAATCTCACCGATTGATCGTTTTGACTACCGGTACTCTTTTATTGATCGTCTATTAATGGAGTATTTTTTGCAGAAATGTCTAGACCCAATTTTAAGTGATATAAGACTGCTGAAAAAAGATCAGATTGCAGTTCATCATATTTATGTTTAAAAAAATGATGTTTTATGACTAAAAGCATTACGAACAATTTAATGTAAATGAACTTTTCGGCAGTTTTACCAAACATTTTTGATTGGTTCTATTGTGAATAATCTAATATGACTGAATTAAAGGAATGATAACCAAATCAGCCGATTTTGAGACAATTTTGTGTCTAAACTGACAATCTGTAAGAGTGCAGCTTTAAGTGTTGATCTAAAGCTTCATATACACATTGTTATATTGTCAATAACTGTTTAAAAGGTCTCATGTACTAAATAAGATAATAATTTTCATAATATCTAAAATTGATTAAAATAAATAAAGTACCATTATACCTATTTCTTAATAGTGCCGTTTCTCATCTGACAATACCATTCAAAGCCATCATTTCAACTATGAATTTATTTTTAACTTTCAACTTTTCTATAGCATATGCAACAAAATATACCAAAAATACAAGCCATGAACAATATGATTGTTCAACTTGCATTATCTTTGACCTTTTGATATGACCATTTTCCAGTTTTGTCTATTTGTAAGTTGTGCCCTGAAGAATAAAGTATGACTGTATGAATCAAAAACAAGCAATAAAAACACTAAAAATATACCCCAATCCCTGTAATTTCTAATACAGTACTAAAATCAAGCAATTAAACATTTAGAGCTGCACTCTCACAGATATACCGTTTCCACAACTTTTTTTGTCTTGGAATGAGCAAGTTTTTGCGTAATTATCTGCAAACCAATGATAAAAGATTGCTGACAAAAGATCAGATCGCAGATTTCATATTTCCGTTCGAAAATTAATGTTACTAACGGTTTAAGAAAAGTGCATGAAAAACATCAATGTTTTAACTTAAATAGAAAAATCTGGGATTTAATTTTTCGCAAAAATTGGATGGTTCCAATCCAAGACATAAAATGAAAAAGGTTGTCAAAACATCTAAAGTGTGAGAGTGCAGCTTTAACGTTTGAAAGTAACTCTGTTTGCCTCGTGCCCCTAAACAGGGTTTAATTATATTATATGCCCAGTGGGCTTGTCCCTGTATATTTGATTGTATGATTGCAGTAATGGATACTGGTCTAATTATCTTCTGACAATTTTTCACCAATTTTAAAGAATGAGAAAACACATATTAAGCTCATATAACGCTGTACAATTTAATCTCATTCATTAGGTTGAGAAAAATTCCTTAAAAATATTAATTGTGGAGACATATCTTATTTAAATACATACAGGAAATGGCGACATCATTTACCCTTTAGTATGAAAAAGGCAGTTTCCTGATATTTGAATAGCGGTTTTTTATTTAAGCATCTCAATTCATAGTATGTATCAAGTTTCAAAGGAAACCAAATCATTGTAACGATTGTTTTCAAAATAGATTCACACTCTTGATAAACTTCTTTTCCTAGTTTCAACTTTTGAGACTTTTTGATGAGCCTGCACCTTCCCCCTCTTGTGCAGTGGCTTCAAGCAATAAAGCTACCAGCTCAAGTTGCACAGCTGGTGAACAAGACTGCTGATAGTCGGCAAACTGCACACTTTATGCCATGATAAATCACGTCCATCGACTTCCAGAATGAAGAAATGACGCAGCACAGAATTGATTTCAATTGGACCTCTCTGTACTTTCATCACCTTGTTGTAGTCAAAGACTATGTCTTAGTGTGCAGTGCGGGATCTTGAGAAGCTTTCTGCTCGTCTGATGAAGTAAGTTTGGCAGAGTGTGACACTCCTATCTACTCATATGGCTAGACACCTGTGATCTATGTCTTCTTGTGTGTGCCCAATCATCACCTGAAGAGAATTTAGAGGAAGTTAGTGCTTGCTAACAAGTCAATGTGACAAAACAAGGTCTTTCATTTATGCCACCAAGAACTAGTATTCCAAGTTTCATAACTCGTATGTTAACTCAAAGCAATTGAGCAGAAACTGTTTGGTAATTAATTTTAAGTCACTGCTTCCACTTATACTGCAAGTAATATTGAACGTGAACCGACTGACCCAAATGCAATTCTAAATAATTTTTATGTGCAGAAACCTTAATCCTATTGACACAAAAGTAATCCAATTGTATGTCTTCACAAAACATTCTACAACAATATTTGTTCTAACTTATTGTTTGGACACTTACTGAACACTTTTGGTCTGACTTTATAATGCAGCTGGTGAAAATATTAAAAGTCCCTTAATAATGGGCTTACAAAAACATGAAAAAAATGTATTTGTTTAAAAATTACAAAGGGCCATAACTCTTACAATATTTAAGTTTGTATTGAGCAGAATAAAAGGCTTTGCCTAAAATACAACCTTAAAACTATATTTACAAGTAAAACAAAAAAATCTACAAATATGTTTTTAGTATCTGGTTTTTGAGAGTGAATGATCAGAAGAAAACATCACACATTCACAATCATATTAAATAATTTAGTTTTTTTTTAAATTATATTATATTTCAAAAACACTGCAAAAGACAAGACACTTACGTTTCAATTTCTTGATTTAATACAGTGATGATTATCAATTCTTATGAAGGGAGATGGGTCTTACACTCTAACCAGTGCAACTTGCATGTTCTTAGTTGCTCAGTTATTACCTTTCTTAAAATTCTCCTCTTGATCTGAGCCACGCCAAAATGATGGGAGAAGCTTTTGTTTTTCAATCAGAATGTATAGCACCTCTGTGTTTCTGTTTGTCTCCTGAAATAGTAAAAGTTTATTAATAATAATAACAATAATAATAATCAGTGACTTTTATTGAAATTATTTTCACCGATTGTGCCTTGCACATTGGGGAACAAAGTTGACTTCTGAGGAGAAGATTTTTCCATATAGACATATAGCAAAAAATAGCTCCGCACCCTGGAGCAATGTTTTTTTATGAATCAATATCCAGTGAAGAAAATTCATACAGGGTATTGCAACATATTTTGCTTCAAATGAAGACTTTTAACAAAAATAACTTAACTAGCTCTTCATCATATTAAATAAATATTAACACAGTCTATGCCGCACACGGAGCCCCGCATTTGATCTTTTACCAAAGTTTGATTGAGAGTTTAGTTTCACATCGACAAGTCTTTACTGGTCTATTAAAGCTGCACTCTCACAGATTGAACATTTTGAAAAAGGTTATATTTTTTATCTTGGAATGAAACAATGTATGCGAAAATGATGACAAAAAAATGTCTTTAAATTCCCGTCAAACATGTCCGAACCAAATTCAAACTATGGATAATCAATGTCATTCACGATGAAATTCAGCACTTCTTGCCCAGTATATATACCCTTACTTTAAGCAGAAGGCAAATTTAAACACACACATTTGTCCGAAATTTAATCAAACTTTAAATGGTAGTAGGATTGTCATTTGTTCACATAATTTTCAAGAATCAGGAAGTGGGGAACATTATAAAGCCATTTAACGATACAAACAAGACGATTTTCTATTGAATGTACAATAGTAGTACCGGGGTAATATGCAAATAGTTATTATCTCAAGAAAAGGACATCAAGACCAGTTCATTTACCAGTAGCATCAGACAGTCAATAATGGTTCTGAGTTTAAAGAGCATAATTTCCATTTTATTGTTAGTTTAATCATTATATATTTAACACCAGTTGTGAAGAAGGAGTTATCATTATATAAGATTATATTATCTGGCAGTGGTTGAAAATGTAAAGTGAGACCAGTTTTTTACCTGTTATTGAACAAACTGTTATGTTGGCAGGACTGTCCTCCTCAGCAATGAAAAGAACAGCAATGACTGGCTGGCACTCTGTAAAATGGCGATTAAAACATTTTGTCCTATTAAAACTGTCCCTTTCTAAACAATCCATCAGCAATATATATAAATGAGCTGCGCCATGTGGAAATGTATCTTGGGAAGTTTCCATTCCATGTAATGATGTCATAAAGATGAGCAGAAGACATTACTTACTATGCAGTAAAAGTTCTTACTTTAACAGTAAAGATATCTTTCTCTGAGAAAATTTATCAAAGTGAGCTCTTTTATGTCATGTTTCTAAGTCTTGTACACATCTATGTTACATATATAAATAATAAACAGGAATAAAATGAGGAGTTGTGTACACACTTATTCCTCCTTATGTACTGTGTAACTCAAGAAAAACAATCCATAATTCTAGTAAATCTCTAGAATTCCCTTACTTTTCTCGCTGTACAAAAATGAATGAGGAGTTGCAAACAAGCAGGGCCATAAAACTTTTGCTATTTAAACTGTACCGCAACAGCAATTTAAAGACAGTGATACTCATTGATGGAATAGGCACTTAGACAGCTACATTTTCTGAGAAATGGAGATCAGACTAAATTCTCCAGAGATAATTTATAGATTTATTTGAAATAAAAAACATGTTACAGTGTTTGTGTTAAACTTGTTACTTATCCCTGATTTAACACAATCATTACCTTCAAAATGGTGATAAAATAAAAACAAATATACCATATTAAACACTGTTTACTATCACATCTGTACCCCCCCCCTTCTTACATACTTAAGCGGCTGTTACCAAAGTAAAGAATGAAAGGTCCACAAGGCCAATTATAAACCATGAACCACGAGAATCCTGTTTACTAATTTGATTTTAAATCACCCAAAAGGCTTTCTACACATAATGGTTCCTTAATTTAAATCTAGTCTCCAAAGGTGTCACAGTTGTGATTTCATTGAAAGACTTGAGATACGTTATTTAAAAAAATGACGAAAGGAAAGCTTAAACGCAGAAGCCTGGCCGGGTATATGAGCCTGGAAATAAATACGCAAAAGCTCACCATGCTGCTAAGGAGTCTTATATAATTCCCGGCCCCAGTTCAGCTGGAGATGTTGATTCCACACGGCTGGAAAACCGGCCCGGTGCACCCAAGCTTCACCATTGGCAGTATCTGCAAGAGGAGGGTGTAAATCTGGGAAAACGCATTTATAATCAATTTGCGAAAGTTCTTATCCGTCATAAGTAGTGAACATGTATGTGGCTTATAGAACATCTGAAATTAAGTTTAATGAAGGAGACAAAGTTCGGTCTGGGATCTTAACCTGGATTTTGATGCTGAAATTGTAAGGGCCGAAATCAGAACATCCACTCCCACTCACACTCCAACCACATTCCCGTAAGGGACACTCAAATGATCACTTGAGTGGAATATGGGGAGTGACACTCAAGTGATCTGTTCGTATTCACACGCCTCGCTAACACTCCACTTCATCAAGTGAGCAATACAGTATATAATTATACACGTATGTTTACATGATCATATCGGATTATCTGTTTGACTATGGTGATGTTTACATTATACATTGTAAACATATGTTTATTTGAGATTTGAGTACCTTATTGTTAGTTATAGCAACAAACAAATGATAATAAGTGTTATTCTGAAACTGAAATTTACATTTAACAATTGGTTAATAAAAATAAACGTTTTGGGTTGTAAATAACTGTTGCAAAATACGTTTAAATGCATGTTTTTTGTTGTCGTTGTTGTTGCTGTTTTAAATATGTAGCCGTTTTCCATTGTATCACGTAATTTAAATATGTATTCATATATAATCTTGCTTTTGTATTCTACATAAAGCGGTCTTGGGCGTTTGAAAATAATATATGGAAGTTGAAAAAATGGAAGTTGAAAAAAATAGCAGATGGATAGAATTAGCGAATGAATCTACTTCTTATGGGGAAATAACACCTCGGAGTGAAAAACAACTCAAGAAATGTAGGGGAAAATGGATGAAAATGACGATAATAATAATAATAATAATAATAATAATAATAATAATGATGATGTTGATGATGATTTGGTGGTGTTGGTGGTGCTGCTGCTGGTGGTGGTGCTGCTGATGATGTCAGATGATAATGAAAATGATAATAATAATAATAATAATAATAATAATAGTAATAATAATCCAGCTGAATGTAGGCTGGAAAATACATATCAATTCCCTTACCACGCTATGAAATGGCCTAGTGGCGTCAAGTTAGCAGCCTGGCGGCCTAGCCGCCTCATGTGACTAGCGGCCTAAAATTGTTTCCTATTCCAAAGCATTTTATATGCGTTCTTTTCTAAAACAATGATAAATTAAATGTCCTTTTCATAAATCAACATCCTTTAGCCAATATCAGCATTTCCCCCTTTTCCTGGGCTTCTGGATTGAGTTTTGGGGATTTTTAGGCCGCCAGGCCACCAGGCCGCCAAGTTCACGCCGCAAGACCGCTCAAGCGTGATGTATTTTGCATAGGAAAACAATTATTTTAGCATTGATTTAGAAGAAAACTCATATAAAAATGCTCTGAAGTAGAAAACAATTTAAGGCCGCTATCGTACGACTAAAAACATTGATTTATCATATTTCCCATTTAAACCATTGAACCTTGAAATAGATAACAAATTTAGGCCGCTAGTCCGCCAATCTCACGCCACTAGGCCGCTAACTTCATGCCGCTAGGATGCTAACTTCACGTACCTTTAGCTGCCTGTCTTTGCAGCCATTGATGAATTGCAAACATCAACATTGCTGGGGGTTCAAGATCATTGCGAAACAAAACAAATATATGATAGGCGCATCCTTTTGAATTTGTTTTGTTTATAGATGGCCACGTTATTGAATGAACATGTACTTCAATGGATTATCCCATTCTCTTAAATATTGTCTGGGAACGAGCATGTCCCTTATTTGTTCCAAATATTTGATATATTTCATCTTTTCTACTTGCCATGTACTTTTTTCACATACACTCATTCAATTCCTATTCACAACCAATCCTCAAGGGCGGTTCAAATGGCCTAGCCGAGCACTCACAAATGTCCCACTCACGCAAAACACTTGAGTCTCACTCACACCTGTGAATACAGATATACCTTTCACTCGAAAATATCTCGACCGTTATGTGATTACAGAGGATTAACTCATTGAGTGTGAGTGAGAGTGATTGTTCTGAATTCGGCCCTATGTTTTGTTCAAATGAAGTATAAACTTACAGTGAGTACAGAGATATCTTGAAGTCCAGATTTATCGCTTACCTGATGTTCGTAGGGCTACAATTGAGAGCTTTTCTGTAAATTGCAGGAACTGTCCCCATGAGCCTATTGTCTGTTAGGGGAATGGTGGCTTAGGTGATTGGTGGTACCACTCTGCATTTCTTATCCACACAAAACACAGTGTATCTGAAAATGACAGAGAATGGCCATGCACTTATGAAAGCTATGCTAGAAATACGCCGTTATGAGTGTATCAGATGACATTTCCACACAGAAATTGTGAGGCCTCCAATACAGCAGTACTGACATCATTGACGAAAACATATATATCTGTCATGGAGCTATGCTGGTTCTGTGGCGTCAAAACCACTGCAACTGGGCAATTCACTAGAAACATCTTTTCAGAAAAAAGAAACAACCAATACTGGGTAGCCTTTGTCACCCAGTGAACACCCAGAGCATCTAGTTACTTTGAGCATCTATTTAGTTAGAAGTAGCCACATTAAGATCTCAAATTAACAAAAAAGTGTATCCGTAAGCTTTGAAATACTGAACGAAGTGCAACTTTGAGGGGGGCTGCGAGCAAATATTGTCAAGGGCAGAAATCTCGCAGAAGTTTGAAAAAGATTATGCAAAGCTCTAGCTTGATGATTTTGGCCCAATTTCAAATTGTTACTCAGTAACACGGCGGCGTAAATTTAATCTAACATCAATATAGTTACACAGGAAAATAAGAAATAGCTTTAAACTCTCTAACATTCATGGCAGAGTGTCTGAGTATCCAGTATGCCAACCAGGACGGAGAATATGTGAAACATGCACATACACACCTTTACAGCCCAACATTTGGTTATGGTTTCACAGTTATTCATTTACACAAACTCACAATCAATCAATCGATCAATCAATCAATCAATGCACACCCACCTGGAAAGGTACGACATCCTTTGGAAGAGATGAATCTTGCAGTCTGGTAGACGGTTGCTGACTTAACTTTATTGTCCCAAGCAGCAACTGCAATTAGATAAACATGTTGATGTTCGCACTAAAACAAAGCTTAGTATTGAGTAAAATTAAACATGCAGCCTGTTGGCTGGGGTAACATATCTAAATCCCCAAATGGATGATCTGATCCCAGCCAACAGATCAGCGAAACACGAATTGTATTGCGTGTCCAGGGGGGGTGGGTCCCAAGGATATCTTGACGCAACTTACCATAGCCGCCTTGCGTTTTTGTTCACAAAGCCGGCACACACAGTTCATTCTCAGTTTGCATGTTGTGTACTGAAAAGTTCCAGCTTTCCATGACACTCGCAATAAACCTATCCATGAATTAAAACAAATAAACAAATAACTACCAGGTAATTATGGAAATATAAATGTCATTTTTACTTGATTGATAAATACAACTTATATTGCAATCAAACTGGATAAAATATCAGAAAAATGTGTCCTGTTCAAAAAAGTGTGTTTTGAAGTTGCAGACAATAGTCCAAAGACCAAGAATTAAAGTGTTTAGACAGGGGCAGGCAAATCTTAAAAAAAATGTCAAAATTTTAAAATTTAAATAAAACTAAAATTGTACAAACCTTATATAAATCATGTGTACACTTGAAAATACATACAAGGATACAATGTACACATAATCAAACGCTACCTGACAGAATAATTTTTTTTCAAGAACTACTTGAAGGGGTACTGTGACCCGCAAGTATTTCGTTGTGGGCGGACACCTTTAAACCTCTTTCCCGCACATTAATTAAACACATCTTATGTTTTGTCAGTGCCGGTTTTGATGACCAGTATAAATCTAAAAGCAGTTTTTCTGCCAATATTTACCCAAATGATTTGGATGAATGCTTAACAAGAAAGTGCAGTGTACACAATCAAATAAAGTATTTAGTGTTCCAGAAATAATGAGCAATCTGAAATCTGACCCCTTACATTCCTTAAATATTCACAAAGAGTTAAGTTCAAATTTAAGCAACATAAATCACATTCAAGCAGAATAATTTCAAGCAAAAATGAGCAAGAAAATAGAAACCAACTGAATTGTATTTTCAAATGTTCCATCCGTGTTTGTTTGTTATCTTTTTATGATTCAAATGGTAAAAAATGGTGCAAATGTGAGAAGCTCTGAAGAAGAAAACTGATATTTAAATAGAAATAGTGATGAAATCACTGACATTATGTTTACTTAGCATCTAAAGCAACAGACCAACCAGACCTACCAGTATGCTAATCTATATTTAAATGCTAAATTTTAAAAACCCTAAACATACAGATAAGATCTGTGGCGCAGTTGTTTACATTGTGTGATTAAAATGCATATATTTTTGTTGGTGATTAGTTTAAATCCAAGATTTGTTTTCAGAAGATCAGCAATAATGTTTTTTCTTTGTCTCAATGAAAAATGTAATGTTCAAGTTCATAAGCGCTGTTTTATCTGAGAATTTCCCTTGGTGTGAACCGTTTACTGTGTCCAAGTTATCCAAGCTGGATCTAAGACATTACTACAATATGGGCAATTTGCACTGCCATTTTTATAGATAATTGTGTATTCCAAAGGTATTCTTTTGGTACATTGAACTCACAACAATATTTGAACTCCTGACGTCCAGCACCGCTGTCAGATTATCTAATCCAACCACTATGCCATTGCATGCTCTTTACTGAACGAAAGATAAATGAATACTCACAATTTTGAACAGTTTTTTTTTGGTCACACTTTGATAGCAACCTTTTAACCCCACTTAAACCTGTCTTCCCTATTTGGCAAACAGAGAATTTTTAGAAAATTTGTTATCTGATGATCCTGTAAATTTTGTGTGGATAGACTAAATACTGTTCGAATTTAGCAATTCAAAACTAACATTTTGGGTTTATTCAGTGTAGACCCTAAAATATCAATTTTGATTTATAAGTATGTAGGTTTGTTCAAAAGCTCAGTACAGTTTTCTTTACTTGTTAAGTTATCCAATTTCTGTAAATAAATGTTACTAAACTTGACTATAAAATACTGTAGGGGGGCGTGGCGTAAAGTTAAGAAAAAATCCAAATAATGCAACAGTCAATTGCAGCATGGGCCCCCAAGGTCCTGCTTATAGCGGGGACTTTGACTTTCGGTCCAGCCAATCCCAGGTAAAATTCCCGCTCTGCACAGACAAACAGCTGGTAAAAGCCCTGTCAAATGAATTATGGTCATTTCGTAACCGCTCACTGTTGGTCATTTCGTAACCATTGTGTTAGTCAATTCGTAACCGTTAAGAAATCGAATGGTCATATCTTAACCGTTGACTCCTATAATTATGAGGAATTAATTTAATACCATTTGAATTTACAAAATAAGTTTACTGTAAGTATAAAACATAAAAATAACAACATAAACAAAGTTAAATCTAGTAGATGTATTCCTTCTTTATTCCTAATAGTGTAGTGCGATTTGCCAATAAACTCTGAAACTATGACAAATAGAAACATTCACACTAGCTATTTTTTTATGTTGCGAAGGAAATATTATAAGTAGGCTGAATATTAAATGTAATAATTTTTTAATTCATAGATATTCTACCATTGAGAGGAATTGTGACCTTAAGCCAATATTTTTTAAATATATAGACCATATAACTTTAGAATTTCATTTTTTTAAATTGCATAGAAGTATTGTAAAATGTAGTGAGTTTGCCGAATGAGAGTATGCGCTTTTTATATGCTTATTGTATTAAAAATGTGTCGATATGTTTAATTTTGTATCTTGTTATTGGAAATTAATACATTGGAAACTCACTAAACCGGACAAGGTCCGGACTGGGCAAAATTTCCGGTTTAGTGAGGATTCCGGTTTAGTGGGGATTCGATGTACAGAGTAAGTTTACTCAATATATTAACTGAGTTAACCTTTAAAGGCTTTTGTCCTCTAGGGACAGTTCAATTCTCCGACGTTTAGACGGAGGTTGAGACATGATTAAAGCACTTGCAAAAGTGATAAGCATAATTAAACATTTCTGCGTTTTTATAACCATCTTTTTTCCAAGTCTTGAAATAAAACAACTCTCGTAATTTAATGCTTGTTTAGTATGTTTGATAGTTTAATTAAAGCACCGCTCTAATTTGATTCAATCATAGAAGTCTTAAGATAAAACAACCCTTCAAAATGATCACTAAAAAAACGTTTCTAGTTCTTTATTTTCTGCAACAAACAAATAAATGTTTTAATCAATTTTCTTTTCACAAGTTTGATTATCGTTTGATTATCGCGCGACAGTCAATCCACAGCGCAATCATCATTATCGATTATCGTATTAACATAACATCACAGGTGTAATATTTAATGACGTACCGGCTGTCAAAACAAAATGACACGTGATTCGCGAATTCCTAATACACAGAATTATTTTGACACGTAATTTTACTCAAAAATACATCGCGATCAGTCTTAAATTATTGTTTACAAGTAAGCAAAATGTAAGAAAATAATTAACATATTTTGGTAGTATACCTTTTGTCATCTAGGGAACTTCTTTAGCCCTAAAAGGCTAGTAAATCCCTTTAAACTGCTTCGTCTGTAAGTTCTCCGCCTTCGGTATGACTTAATATACTTCAGATGTATCAAATCGTTTGTTTTTCCAAAGTTTATCAAGACCTGCCTTGAAGGCATTCACAGATGTGGTGTTCACTAATTCATGTGGCAAATTATTCCAAGTTGAAACTATACGATTGCTGAAAGAATTTTGACGTAATGACAAATCATTTCTAATTTAGCATGATATATATATATCTAATAACTATTGAGTAACATAAATTATTGGCTTGTTACTAGTGAGAATTTGAGTAATGTCTTCCAATTGGTGTCTTGGTTGCTGTGCCATATACATCCAGGTTCGAACAATACACTTAACGAGGTGCTAAGTGTACTATTTATCACCTTGTTAAATGGTGGTTACCATATGAGCAATTGATTTCTTGACGGTTACGAATTGACTGACAAAATGGTTACGAAATAACCAAGATTCAGCAGTTACGAAATGGTAAGGTTACGAAATGACCAGATCCCCGTCAAATGCCCCTGGGGACATCCTAGGTTAGGCCCATTCCCTGTTTTCAGCGCAAAAACAATAACACGCATTCACTCAGCACTGCCGGTCCACCTGGAACGTAAAAACATGGCCCATTTCCCCTGCTATCCCTGGTATAAACAAGACCTGCCTGGGGGCCATGGTTACAATTGACTGGTGCATAACTGTGGCAGAATAAGGGAAATATTTTATTGTTGCATTTATTATCAAATATGAGAATTTAAGACACATGCAAAAAGCCACAATACGAATTGGTGATAGTGTTCGTTCTGTTCTGCTATTTAAAGGTGGTGAGAATGACTAATGACATGACATTGACGAACAAAATGTAAGGCATTTGTATCATTTCGTCTTTTATTTATTAAAATCTGAGATGTTAAGGGAGCAAATCCCTTTTTAGATTGGAACATACCAAATAATAATAAGCGACGATGTAGTGGTAAACCAAGTTTGTTAGAAATCAATCGAGTTTCTCCAAAATACAAGCAAAAATTACACCGGATGTTGATACTAGTGATTTAGTTTCGGATGAACAAAATCCGGATAAATCATTTGCTTTTCATCCAAAGGGTGGACGATTTATACTACTGTACAAAAGTCATAAAAATAAACGAAAAAAACGTTGAATATGTATTTTAAACACTTACCAAGTTACCATTCTCTTTCCGTAAGAGATGAACGCCATACTGCATAATTGCACGGAGATGGTACCACGGAGATACCCAAAAATTTCCGTTATATTCCGGAAAGTTAAATTTCTGTATACTTGAAAATTTGGATGTTGATGGTACACGAAATATCGAATTTCCTTATTTCTGTATTTTATGGAATGAAACTTCGGGATATTATACAATAGGCTTTAAATAAAGTAAAACAAATAAAAAATGCTTAGTATATAGCTATTTTTGACCAAAATTATGATTTTTTCCCTGGTCGCCTTAATAGCTATTTTTATGGATACACAAATATACACACACAAAAGTTTAAGAATATTTTTTTTAATATTAAAAGATAATAAGATTTAAAACAATGAAATGATCTCGTAAATAAACATTCAAGCTTATCAACTTACTGTCAATGGACATTTTTATTGACATTTGATACATCAAATCTGGACTGAAAATATTAAGGAGACCAATTTTTGTCGCCTTAATCCAGCGGTCCCCATAATGCCTAGATTAATATATATATGGTCACCTTAATATCTGTAGTAGATATATATATATATATATATATATATATATATATATATATATATATATATATATATATATATATATATATATATATATATATATATATGTATGTATATGAGTTTGAGTTTGATTGCAACTGTTTGAAAAAAAAAAAATATTGAATATATATAACACTTAGAATTGACCAAGAAACCTAGTTTATGACTCCATGCTACCCAGTTCCAAACTAATCTAAGATTGCATCAAGGAAAACATTCTGATCAAGTTTCATGAAGATTGGTCCAGATATATGCAAAAAAAATACAGCCTCTAGAGTTTCCACAATTTTTTTTTAAGATTTGACTCGGTGACCTCATTTTTGACTCCACATGACCTACTACTTTTAAACTATTCCAAGATTTCATCGAGGCATTCTGATTAAGTTTCATGGAAAATAGAGCAGATGTATTGCATTGTGTTCCAAAGATTTCTGTAAGATATGACCTAGTGACCTAGTTTTTGAACCAATAAACCACTTTTAAAACGCAGTCGAAATTCAACATAAGGAAACATTCTGA
The DNA here is from genome assembly GCF_026914265.1 of Mya arenaria. Taxonomy (NCBI): domain Eukaryota; kingdom Metazoa; phylum Mollusca; class Bivalvia; order Myida; family Myidae; genus Mya; species Mya arenaria. Next base: position 23,491,655 of record NC_069131.1, read on the forward strand.
CCATGTTTGAACTTAATCAGACCAATCACCACCATAAAATAGTTTCGGACAAGATTTTTGAAAGATTTGACCTAGTGACCTAATTTCTAATCACATGTGACCCAGTTTAAAACATGTCCAAGAGTTCATCGAGGAAAACAGTCTGATCAAGTTTCATGAATATAAGACCATACATATTGCCTCTAATGTGTTTCAAAGATTTTTCTTAAATTTGACCTAGTGACCTAATTTTTGACCCCATATGCCCCACTTTTACAAGCGGTCCATATTTCATCAAGGGTACATCATGACCAAGTTTGAACATAATCCGACCAATCATTTCCATTCCAGACAAACAAATTCTTAGATTTGACCTTGTGACCTAATTTTCAATCATATGTGACCCATTTTAAATAAGTCCAAGATTTCATCAAGGAAAACATTCCCATTAAGTTTTATAAATATTTGATCATGTATAATGCCTCTAGTATGTTCCAAAGATTTTTCTAAGATTTGACCTACTGACCTAGTTTTTGACCCCATGTGACCCACTTTTTTAAGTAGTCCATATTTTTTCAATGGGTACATCATGACCAATTTTGAACATAAATTGACCAATCATTACCATGATATGGTTCTGGACAAGATGTTTCTAAGATTTGACCTAGTGACCTAATTTTCGATCATATGTGAACCAGTTTCATTTACGACCAAGAGTTAATCAAGGAAAACATTCTGATTAAGTTTCATGAATATTTGACAATGTAAAATGCCTCAAGTATGTTCCAAAGATTTTCCTAAGATTTGACTTAGTGACCTAGTTTTTGACCCCATGTGACCCACTTTTAAAATAGGTCGAGATATGATCAAGGGGAACATTCTGACCAAGTTTGAACATTTTCTGATCAATGCCTACCAAGATATGGTACCGGACGGACGGACGGACGGAAGGACGGATGGACAACGCCAAAACAATATCCCCCTCCCGAAATCTTCGATTCGGCGGGGGATAATCAGATAATTCAAATCATAAGGAATGGAGAACTTTCACTTTGAACTTCATATTTAAACTACAGCTATCACTGGATGTGATTAATTCCCCCCCCTCTCCCACTATGCCACCTTCTTGTAATAAGAAGAATCACTTGGAGTGATAAATGTTCCTTGAATGCCCTTTGTCCGTTCAAGGCATCAATTAAGATAATGGTCCTACTATATAGAATAAGAACTTAATACTATTTGTGAAATAATGCATGTAATTTTCTTTTGGTTTTCAAAAGCATACAACAGTTTTTGAGCTGAAGGAATCTTGTGAATTGTGATGATAAGCACTCATTGATATCACTATTTGTAATAAATAAGACTTTAAAACTAGTGTTTAGTGGCCAAGATCCAGTAATCAGATGTTCATCAGATTTGTGAGTACAAAATAATAATTTGTCACTTTTAGGATATTGTTCTTTTGTGCATATTTCATCTTTAATCATTATTTTAACAAAATAATGTTTCTTTGTACAGTTGAAGTTAATTATGATATGGTGGGAAGAAGTATAACAAGAGCTGAGTCACAGACAGCCACATCTACCGACGGGAGAAATTGCTCCCCATATGCCAATTTTCTATGGAAAGGCAGAAATTGAAATACAATTGTGCTGGTAGAAGGTAAATGGTTGTAGCATTAGTATACATAAGTTGGATAGTTCATAACACGTAAGATATGGGCAGGTTTGAGAATTAAATTCTGAAGTAAATTTCAAGAAAAAAAGCAGCAATTGAAATTCACAAATATCCAAGATACGGCCCTTCAAAAGCAATCCAATAAGGGAAGTTTCAGGGAAGATATTTAAAGAAAATGCAAGGAAGGAGTATGGTTCTTGTGAAATGCACTTCCTCTCATTGCCATCTATCGACTTTTTAAGTTTCATTTCAATCCATTTAGAATTTTCAAGATAAGGCCCGGACAAGTACCTTTGTTGGTAAAGGGGATACTACTTAGTAATATGCAGGGCAGGATTATGGTTCTTAGGCACTGCACTTTCTTTCATTGCCATCAATCTATATTTGAAATTTCATTTCAATCATTTAGTATTTTCCAAGATATGGCCCGCAAAAAGCACCAATCATAAACATATGGTTAAGAGGAGAAAACTAACTGTATATGCATGAAAGGATTATGGTTTTTGTGCACTGCCCTTCCTCACATGACCATCTCTCTATATACCAAGTTTTATTTCAATCCCAACAGTAGTGGCCCAGACAAGCACCAATTATTAAACATTTGTTAAAGATGCACTCTTACTCCCAAATAAGATTTACCACAATTAATAATATTGTTTTAATATTCCAAAAAGGATGAATAAATGTCGAAAACAATGGTTCTTACGAAGGATACCGAGTTTAATTTGAAAGAAATGAGTATAAAACACGTTATTTCTACCTCATGAGACTAAAGTAGACCAGAGTATTTATTTTAGCATTCACCAATCATTTATTATTTTAGGGATTTCTGCTTTTAAATACACGGTTAAAATATTGTTATCTGTAATTAATATTTTCCATAAATGTATTAATTAGCAGGTAGTTAAAGGTTTATCAGTCAAAATTGATGCTTGTTATACATGTATATGTATTGATTTGAATAAGAGTGTCACTTTAAGGGGAGATTTCTTAAAAAGTATGCGTGATAGAATTATGGTATATCTCATTGCCATCTACCTATATACCAAGTTTTATTTAAATCCCATCAGTAGTTATGCTCCGGACAATGGTGTGACGGACGTACGGACGGACGGAAAGACAAAGTGGCAACTATATGCTCTCCCTATGAGAACATTAAAAATACTGCAGTTATGGTTCTTTTGCAATGCACTTCTCCTAAATGAAGTCAATACCTCAAAAAGCAAACGGAGAAATGAAGAAAAACAGACTTGTTCCAATGTCTCATGATGAAAGGACAAGGGGAAGGGACTATGTGATTCCTACATAGCCCACACTACCAGGTGGTGGTGGGGGGTATATTAATGGCTTACGTGTACTTACCAACTACTGCGACAATGCATATTGTCGCGACACAGCTTATTATAATAATAAAGGTCTCTTTGTTCGATTGAACTGCAGGCGTTGGTTGTTTGACTGAAATAAAAATGAGTACATGAGACAATTAGATTGAACATGGTCTGTCTGTAAGATCGCCTGCATATCTTGCCATATCTAATAGATCGCCTTCTGGCCTTTAAATGTTGCCTTGCCAGAAATTATTCAATTCAAACAAAAACAAGAGCAAAATTAAGTCTGTATTTATCCCATGTAACTATAGATCTGTTTGTTCCATTAAGCCGTTTACAACACCGCATAAATTTTGAAACCATTGATTTAAGTAAAAATTGACTACTTTTGCATGAAGATGATGGAAGCTTGCAAGCAAGGCTTTCACCAAGGTGCACAATTTTTGTTGCAAATACTCTGACATACAGATCAAGCATATTGTAATGATAGCTCACAGACCAAGAGAATCAGTGGAGACAATTCAACATTAGGCTACTAGAAAAGATCAGCCATTCACATGCAAAGAGTAACAGATAGATCTTAAACAATAATTTAGTTTAAAATCTGTAAGTTTATATTATTTATAAGCATAAACATATACATTCTGTGATATTTCGGCCATTTTGATTTCAGAGCACATCCAGAAATTTCATTGGTTGATGACTGTCAACACATGCTCTTGTTCAGATCGATATAGAAAGAAATGCGCATGCGATGTGAAACATTTATTTTTATTTTAATGATTTACATCGTCTAATATTTAACTTTGGGTTAATAGAGGTACTTTTGCATACATATTTTCGCTTTACGACCTTTGTCAGGATTGCGCAATCAATGTTCTATCCCTTGTCAGTAGAATATATATTATGTACAAAAATCAAGAGAAACCCATAATTATTGTTGAACACCTACCTTCAGTTGTAGAAGGGGAGGTAACTAATAAAGGATGATGGGTGGACTGGCTCGGAGTTTTAACAGTGGTGGTCAGGGTTGTAGGTGCCACAGATGGCATAGGAGGACTAAAAAATATGGATTTATAGCCACACTATCACAATGTTCAAGTGTGTAAATATTTATTTTATTCATCAACATGAAATCGAACCCCGTTGGCCTAAAATCGCTTGTCTGGAATTCCTCGTTGGCTCAAACTACATGTAAAGGACCAATTTATTTATACTGAAGGTGAACAATCCCACCTGGCTCAATGTTTTCGAAATTCGAGGTCTTTTCGCCGGTCCCCAAGAGTTTGAGACACCAGGGTTCGACTTTACAAATAAATAAAGGTAATACATCAGAACTCTGAGTTTCATGATTATTCCAAATCAATTCAGCTTAAGGGTAAACAACCATAGTAGTATTATCATCGCAGTAATTTCAAATCATACACTTACTTTAAAATGGGCACACACTGTCCTGTGGTCTTGTCACGGTAATGCCCTTCTGAACAAACAGGAACACAACTGTAGTCTGTGAATATCAATTACACTTTTTGTAGTTTAATTGATAACTATAACAATATGTTATTGAGGAGTCAAGTTAAAAAACTTTATGTTGTGAAACAAGTTTCACGGATAAAACTAGTTTCTATATAAGAAATTATCAGTGAAAGTAAATTCTACCTGTTTTCTGTGTTACAAATTTCAAGTTTTGAGAATAATGATATATTCATGTGTTTTCTTGACCTTAGGTCACGTGCGTTGCCGATAACTCTGCAAGCCTTTTACAAGCTTATGCATGTGCCCTTGGGTCAGATTTTTCAATCCACACTGGAAACACATGATTGATCTTCTTTCTTGCAAACCTCAATTTATACTTCTGTACATTCACCAAATAGCATGTGCGACAATGTTTGCTGACGTCATAAGGTGTACTTATTTCAGTTCAATGCTGACTTCCAAAATCATCCTTCTTCTAAAATCACATTTTCTGATAAGATTTTTTGATCAGGCTCTATCTTTCCGTAAACTAAGCACTAAAAACAACGATAAGACAGTGATCTTGTGCCCAACTTATCTGGCATTGGGTAGCCAGACTTCTTCTATCTATCATGTGTTTCTTTCTGGATCTCTGGTCTATGTGCACTTGTGTAAGCCAGTGTTAAGTTAAAGGCCACGTAGCATGCCTGAGGGTCGGATTTTTCTATCTCGAGCAAAAGACATGATTGATCTTTATTCTTCCATACCTTGAATGGTATATCAATTTATCAATTGGTGTAAAAGGTTGTTTTTTTTAATATTTCACCAAAATGCGTGTGCAACATTGTTAATCGACATTATGACGGGAACTGATTTATATTTGATGTCAAAAAGATCCTCCAAAAATCATGTTTTTGAGAATAATTTATTTTCATTTTTAAAATAAAAGTGAATTGTATTTAGTCTATTTTGTATGTATTAATTGAGCTTAATCAAAATATCATAATATTATTTCGTGAACCATATAGCAAAAATATGGAAAGTGGCGTGTCATTGCGTGGACTCGTCTGGCATGGAGGTGCTAGATGAAACTTTCTAGCACACCAGAAAAGTATTTCTGGTGAATTTAGCCATGCTAGAAAACTCTATCTAGCACCTCCCATGGTAGATGAGTCACGTGCTATGACGCAATTCTTTTTAATATATATTTTTCTTATTTTAGCATTTATGTAATCATAATAATGATTTTGTAATTATATATGATTTCTATCAACATTAACTTCACAAAAAATACCGCTTAAAAACTTAACAAAATAACCTTTAAAAGACGTGATCTTGACATATGCAGTGAATAAAAAATACTGCAGGTCATGATGACAGTAAATATCATCGCACGCGCGTTTTGGTGAAATGTACAAAAAATGTGTTTTTGTATGTCGTTTATTTCACAAAAAAGTTAATTAAGGTATGCTAGAAAAAATAGCAATCATGTGTGTCCGATCTGGATAGAAAAATTGAACCCTTGGGAAGGCTGCGTAGCTGGTAACTCAGCAAGCGTCGTTAAATGGACATGCAGAACAGGGAACTTGCATTTGTATACATCAAAAAGCAACTTAACATACATTATTATAAGATACAATGTTTTTGTTCTGTTTTTACAGTCGGGCATATGATAACGAAACATGTTGGCTCAATGAGCCATTTTCCGATATGAAAGTTACCCAATTAAAACACATCTATAGATAACAAAATGCATTGAAATTATAAACATTTTTTAATTGGAGTAAAGATGCCTTACTTGATACCAACTCGTTCTCTGATGGACAATTCTTTCTTATACAATTTTCATTTGAGGAAAAGCACATAGGAACATCCACACCAAAAGGTGCATAGCCATGTTCATAGTCACATCTACAGAATCCATCAGATTCTGTTCTGTCCTTCCATGATATGCCACAATTGAGTTTATGGTTGTCAGGAGTGCATAGATTCCATTTCTGAAGCGGACACCTATAATAAGTGTTTGAAGGAGTACTTTCTTTGTTGTTGTAGTACCTAGTGTCATTACACTTGTCACACACTATTTTCCCATTGTTTGGTGGCAACTCTCGTGTATTTTCGTAAAAACTGATGTATGGCTGCTCTCCTATCAAAGATAAAAATAAGATTTGCGCAAAATTACAGTCAAAACCCTTCACAAAAACAGTGTATTAAATGCGCATTAAATGCATTAAAAGCAATGGTATTGGCACCTTAAGGGCATTTAATCCACACTTAAAGCAGATTTTTTTGAAATTTCATTTATGCACTAATCTGCATTTTTTTCTGCATTAAAAACACATTTTGTCTGCGATAAAAAAGCATTTTGTCTGCATTAAAATCGCTTTTTTTCTGCATTTTAAGTGCATTTTGGTAAAAACTGTATCATTTTTTGAGAAGGGAAGTATTCAGAGATGATATATTGCAGTAATAAACGAGAGCATCGCCAGGCAATGGCCAACACTTGTCTGTTCTTTTTCAGTGCATCGAATGGGCATATATCAACATCCATTATAAAGGCCTTCTTATACATGTGTTTAGTCTCTGGTATCATGCGTACCATGTTTCGTTCGAATATCTTGGACTGCTGTCTGAGGGGAAAGTTCAAATTTATCACCACTGCAAATGATGAAGCTGCTGTTGATGACAACAAGGTCTAGGCCAGGATAACCTTTTATTTCAAGATTTACCAGTTTCATTGTACACAGGGTGCAAGTATAAATAAACTTACACACCAATGGGAAATCATAATTTGTTATATTGTTCAAAAAGTTTTTTAAAGAAGTTGACACTGTTCATAACACTTGCTCTATATTTCATACATTGTAGATGCAGTTTTGAAGCTGCACTCTCAAAGATTGACCGTTTTGACATTATATACAGCCAAACCCCACTGGCTCGAACTTCCAGGGACTTGCAAAAATACCTTGAGCCTTGGAAAATTTGAGCAGAGGGAATGCTCACCTTTAGTAAAGGGAAATCAGTCCTTTACATCTAGTTCGAGTCAACGAGAAATTCGAGCCAAGCAAGCTCGAACCAAAAAGGTTCGACTAGATATATATAGCATCTAATAACAATCTTTATGTGTCACAACATTGTTCTAGGGAATCAAGTCCCTTAAGGGCTTGCCGTCCACTATCCAGGGCCAAACATTTAAAAGGGAAGAAAGACAATGTTTTTTAGTTTGATTAAAATTTATGCTTCTTCACTAGGGATGACCTGAATTACTACGAAATATTGAAAATGGAGTACAAACCTTTCGAGCAATTTTGAACCACAGCCCAAGTTTCGTTGTACTCAGTGGGTTTATTGTGATTAAGAGCACAGTGGTATTCGGTTCCATCAGGGAAACCAACCCGGTTAGCGAAGCGTTGGGCGGCGCATTCATAGTCACAGTGGGTTAGTGGGCAATCTCCAATAAAGTTGAAGTCCCTCTGAGCAACACATATATGGGTACAGTTGGGGTCAACTGCTTTGAACACTCCTTTTGTGTGGACACTCTGAAATTGAAAGCAAATAACAAATTCAATAAGCACATGTGTAGAACATACTTATATAAAGAAAATAAGCTAATGTGGTTTTAAGATTATTTAAAAACTAGCAGATGTTTCGAAGACCTGAATACTTATCAATCAGAATTTATTTTATACAATGTAACAATTTCAGGCGCAAACGTTACGGTTGTTTTATAATAATTTATTTTTCAGAGGCTTTAAACACTCATGCCCTTATAAAGCTTACCCTTAACCAGTAAGCGCAGTGTCATTTAATGTGCTAAAGAGCTGAATGTAATTTATTACAGAAATATGATAACTTAAGCCCTTGTCACAGATAGTTTACAACTAACTTAAAAGTGGCCTCCGTCAACAAGAGTTTGCGCCAACCAAATACAAACTCTCGTGATCAAAAACCAGAAAATGCTATGAAAATTTAGTCTGCGACTGGTTGGCAGTGTATTGTATGACCAGTTGATGACTGTCATGCAACTATCAGAGGCTGTCCTAACACTTTTGGCTACTGCTTGGCAGTTATAGATGAAAATTTAAGACCGGTTGGCAAGTGGTTGCCGATGATTGAACAGTGGTCTGATTGTACAGTGGTTGTCAACCTGCACACAATTATTTAAGAACATCCTCTTCACTGCCCTCTCCCTTCTATGACTTTAATCTGCATTTGTGGTAGAATGTTAGCTGGCTGTTGGGTACAAGTATTTAATGAAATGGTGTGATGAAAGCAAATCGGCGATTTGTTGTAAAACGGTTAGTAATCAGTCTGTGACCGATTGGCATTTAATTGCTTATCGTTCAGTTGCTGATAAAAATACTGGTAGGCGACAGTCAGACTGACAGGCAACAGCATGAAGACAACAGAAAACCCTTTAAGACCAGTCTAGGCAACTTAATTATATCATAAAAACCAGTCTAAGATAAAAGAAAATCTGTAAAAGACTTCACATCCATTTCATATAGTTTTTACATGTATATAAAGATTTCTAGCAAACACTGATCATGAGTTGGTCATAAGCTATGTTAAACGATGGTTTTATACAATTAGATAGAAAACCAAACTACTTACATAGAAATTCAGACTAAAGATTAATAAAAATGTCATCCATGTAGAAAGGTTGCATCTAATGCTGCATTTAGCCTGAATAAAAACAAAAAAACTAAAGTGAACAAAGATAAATATGCACATGCTAACGGCTTACTTTAGTCATCAAACTTTATCATATGATTACAATTTAAAGTTTCGCTTCAAACCGTCCAGTACTTTCCTAAATACTATGTACAAGATAAGTGGAGTTTCAGGGGAGATAACAAAAAAGTGCAGGGCAAAATTATGTTTCTTAGGGGTACTACGTTTCCTTTTATTGCCATCTGTCTACATTTCAAGTTTCATTTCAATCCCTTAAGTATTTGGCTATGACAAGAACCCATTTCATAAAATATCAGGTAAAGGGGATAATTAGAAAAATATACAGGGCAGCTGGACGGACAAAGAACACCTATATGGTCTCCCTTACAGGCACATAAAAATGAATGTCACAGAAAACAACATATCTCAATTGAGCAAACTGTTTGTCATATTTACTGTCCTGGAACATGTGTACTGTCCTAGAGCATTGCATGTCTGTACTACTACATTGGGTGTAGTAACTTTATTGGTTACACAGTGATAAATGCCTAGAACCCATGTGCATCTCTTTTTCTATATAAATGGTGTAAACATTGGGGTCGTGAAACCATAAACATAAGTGTTCTTTTGCAAGCAAAATGGTCAGCTCACTGTACAATATATAGCAAAATTTATTTATCAGTTTCTATTTAACCTGCGAAATGAATCAAAATGGCAGCATAATTTTTAAAATGAGTTATGGTCAATTCCTCAATGAGTGCAGTCCACATGGTTTATGAGTTATGGTCAATTCCTCAATGAGTGCAGTCCACATGGTTTATGAGTCATGATCAATTCTTCAATGAGTGCAGCCCACATGGTTTATGAGTCATGGTCAATTCCTCAATGAGTGCAGTCCACATATGGTTTATGAGTCATGGTCAATTCCTCAATGAGTACAGCCCACATATGGTTTATGAGTCATTGTTAATTCCTCAATGAGTGCAGTCCACATATGGTTTATGAGTCATGGCCAATTCCTCAATGAGTGCAGCCCACATATGGTTTATGAGTCATGGTCAATTCCTCAATGAGTGCAGCCCACATGGTTTATGAGTCATGGTCAATTCCTCAATGAGTACAGCCCACATATGGTTTATGAGTTATGGTCAATTCTTCAATGAGTACAAGCCCACATATGGTTTATGAATCATGGTCAATTCCTCAATGAGTGCAGCCCACATGGTTTATGAGTCATGGTCAATTCCTCAATGAGTACAGCCCACATATGGTTTATGAGTTATGGTCAATTCTTCAATGAGTACAACCCACATATGGTTTATGAGTCATGGTCAATTCTTCAATGAGAGCAGCCCACATGGTTTATGAGTCATGGTCAATTCCTCAATGAGTACAGCCCACACATGGTTTATGAGTTATGGTCAATTCCTCAATGAGTACAGCCCACATATGGTTTATGAGTTATGGTCAATTCCTCAATGAGTACAGCCTACATGGTTTATGAGTTATGGTCAATTCCTCAATGAGTACAGTCCACATGGTTAATGAGTTATGGCCAATTACGCAATGAGTACAGTCCACATGGTTTATGAGTTATGGTCAATTCCTCAATGAGTACAGTCCACATGGTTTATGAGTTATGGTCAATTCCTCAATGAGTACAGCCCACATATGGTTTATGAGTTATGGTCAATTCCTCAATGAGTACAGCCCACATATGGTTTATGAGTTATGGTCAATTCCTCAATGAGTACAGCCCACATGTTTAATGAGTCATGGTCAATTCCTCAATGAGTACAGTCCACATGGTTTATGAGTTATGGTCAATTCCTCAATGAGTACAGCCCACATGTTTTATGAGTCATGGTCAATTCCTCAATGAGTACAGTCCACATGGTTTATGAGTTATGGTCAATTTTTCAATTAGTGCAGCCCACATGGTTTATGAGACATGGTCAATTCCTCAATGAGTACAGCCCACATATGGTTTATGAGTTATGGTCAATTCCTCAATGAGTGCAGCCCACATGTTTTATGAGTCATGGTCAATTCCTCAATGAGTACAGCCCACATATGGTTTATGAGTTATGGTCAATTCCTCAATGAGTACAGTCCACATGGTTTATGAGTTATGGTCAATTCTTCAATGAGTGCAGCCCACATGGTTTATGAGGCATGGTCAATTCCTCAATGAGTACAGTCCACATGGTTTATGAGTCATGGTCAATTCCTCAATGAGTACAGCCCACATGGTTTATGAGGCATGGTCAAGTCCTCAATGACTACATCCAACATGGCTTATAATTCATGGTCAATTCCTCAGTGACTACATCCAACATGGCTTATAATTCATGGTCAATTCCTCAGTGACTACATCCCACATGGCTTATAATTCATGGTCAATTCCTCAGTGACTACATCCAACATGGCTTATAATTCATGGTCAATTCCTCAGTGACTACATCCAACATGGCTTATAATTCATGGTCAATTCCTCAGTGACTACATCCCACATGGCTTATATGCCATGGTAAAATCTGCAAAGGCTAAGGTGAATAAGGCATACAAGTCAATGTCAATTCCTAATGATACAATAAGGTAAGACCTTTTCTGAGACAAAATGGAAAATATGTTTCCTGATCTCACAAGTAGGTTGAAAATTCACTGATTAATTCTGTAAATAATTATGTTTATCTCAACAGCCAAATAAATATTTTAGACGCTCAACAGTATTATTTACTTACTGTAACAACTTTTTGGAATACTGGCACATCTACCGGTATATCACAGGCATTGGTATCACAGCCTCTTATCACAGAATTGCACGAGCCGCTGAAAAAAGTGTGTTTGCACATATTATAAAATAATATATATAAATCATGATTTATAATTATCCAATCCTACTTCTGTAAATTTGATCATTAAAAATCATTTTCAAAAACAAACTAAGAATACTATAATCATAAGTAACAAATATTACAAAGCAGTCAATATCATCTACATTTAGGTGAAACTCATAAAAAATTGTCAACCCTTTGTGCTTGTCTGACCGCTTCAAATCAGTTTGATATATCACTATTTTCAATTCATTGTCCCTAATCTTGCAAAGTGCTTTTTTGGACGATATTTTTTAATAATAAATAAATATATAGATAAATGAACAAAAAAGTTATGGCATGTCACCTTATGGCAATGAAGTCTATGGTAACATGTGCAAGTGCATCAATCTTTTACAGAGCATACACAGTCATGAATACCACAAAGTGAAGGATTAGAAATATTATTTTATATATCATATCATATAAATATAACACACAAAATGAATAAACGCATAAATCTTTGGCAACCAATAATAAATTTTTCAAAACTAGAACTATCACTGAATGTGATGAATATCCACATATGTCGGCTTCATAGAAAATGGCAGTGAAATATTTAAAATTCAAACTTATAATTGACAATGCTGTGGATAAAGTTATGGTTCACAACCTCTCATTGTGGTTTACCATTGTATGAAGTTTTATTAGGTTCCATCTTGTAGTTTTCCAGTAATGCTCTGGATAAGAAAAAGTAACACAGGGCAATTACTCTGTAATTAGCTGAAAAAGAGTTATGGTCCTTATACACTGCACTTCCTCATGTTGTTTTTACCATTGTATACAGTGAAATTAAATTCCAACAAGAAGTTTTCCAGTTATGCTTTTTTTAAGAAAAAGTAACAAAGGGCAATTACTCTGTAATTAGCTGAAATAGAGTTTTGGTCCTTTTACACTGCACTTCTTCACATTGTTTTTACCATTGTATAAAGAGAAATTAAATTCCAACAAGAAGTTTTCCAGAAATGCTCTGGAAAAGAAAAAGTAAAAAATGGCAATTACTCTGTAATTAGATGAAATAAAGTTTTGGTCATTGTGCCCTGCACTTCTTAATCTCCTTGTGCTATACAATTGTATGAAATTTAATTTAATTTCATCCAGTTGTTTTCCAGTGATGCTCAGGACAAGAAACAGAGCCAAAGAGTAATAACCCTTTAGCTTAAAAATAGCTTAAAAATAGAGTTATGGTCCTTGTACACACTTTCTCTATTGTGCTTTACCCTTGTATGAAGTTTAGTTAAATTCTTACAAGTTGTTTAAATGTTATTCTCCAGACAAAAAGTAACAATGGCCAATAACTCTGTAATAAGCTGAATAAGAGTTCCTCTCATTTCGCTTTGCCATGGATTTAAATGAAATTTAAAAGAATCCATCCAATAGTTTTAAAATTATGCTCCGGACAAGAATAAGTAACAAAGAGCCAAAGGGCATTTACTTTGCAATTAGCTGAAATTGTGAACTGCACTTCCCTTCATTTCGTTCTACAATTGTAAACAGTTTAATTGAATTCCATCCAGTAGTCCTCAAGTTATACTCTGGACAAGAATAATTTATAATGCTCCGGACAAGAAAAAGTAACAAAGGGCAATAACTATGTAATTAGCCAAAGTAAAGCTATGGTCCTTCTGCACTGCACCATCATCCTCTCATTGTGCATCATCATTGTATGAAGTTTAATTGAATTCCAACAAATTGAATTAGTTTTCAAGCCATGAATTGGCAGTGTATATTATGATACTTACTTTTTCAAAATTGAATAAAAAAAAATTATAACTACATTAAATTTTACAAAATGTTCAAGTTTGTGTACACTGACACTTGACAAAATTACTATGTTCTTCATAGCATTTCGGAAGTAAAATAAAAAATTCAGTTATGGAATACCATACATGCCATATTTCTGAGAGACTTTCCACAGGATTTTGGTCTGAATTCCAGTCGATTTTGATATTACACTAAGAATTTTTACGCAGCCAAATTTAGCGCAATATCTACATTTACAATACAAGACTGAATACCGAAGCACACTCTAATTACAACAATTTTTGGACTTAGTCTACATGGTCTTTGATGGAACAAAATAGCTGCAAATTGTGTGTTCATTGAGCGCAGCAGATTTTTTGGCGCTTTTTTCCCACCTGAACGGTATATATTTTTTCTTGACCCAGGTAAAAAATATCCCCTTATGTTTTTTTAAGGAGCATTGAGCTCTTAACATTTAGCAAATGTCGCTTTTTTGTTCCATTCATGAATATGTTTGATAGGTTTGTTGAATAAAAGGTTGGAAAACAAGTTAAACATTATATGAATCAACTGTTAGTATTTCCCACTTTTTTCCGAAATGATGCTATTTTTGCCATATCGAAGGGCCCAGCCACAATTCCCTTAGAAGTGGAAAATAAAACTGGCGTGAAAAATGATCAGATAATATGAAGACAGGATTAAATTAGAAGGGACCTGTAGTAATGGAATTTAGATATGTACTGGTTGGAGAGCAGTAGCCGGCGGAAAGTAGTAGCCGGCAATCGCTTTTTATTCGTGTTTTTTTTAAATCTTCTTAAAAAAGGTGAGAATGGTAAAAAGAACCGTATCCATGCAACACCATTTGCATCGAATCCAACACAAAGCGTACGTTTAAACATTTTATTTACAAAAAGTATTGGAAATGTCAAAAATTTCGTCAACTTTCTCGTGGGGGATGCTCACGTGAATGTTACTGCGCATGCGCAATTGAATAAATTTGCATATCTAATTATAGCACTAGCATTTACCGACAGTCAAGTGTTGGTTATGAATGATTATTCGTCGATGAATCACAGCACAATGTATTTTTAAAAAAGCCTGTTGAAATGATATTTTCATATTGCCCGTCAATCGCTTTCAAACAATATTGAGACACAATTCAAAATTTTATGTATCCATGGTGTGGTTTTAGACGCGTTGTTAAAGCGAGACTACTCCAGCGATTGGTTACCAGTATTACTTCCCTGTTCAATAGAGGCGCCCCATGGGGAAATTATACTTAATAAGCCGATAAATATCGGTTTTATAGTCAAGGAGCGGTACTGAAATAAAACTGCCGGGTACTGCTTCTCATAATCCGTAAATTGGCACTAATTGATTACCCCCTTTGTGGCCCCAATTAGGCACGCGCTTCGTGACGACACAAACTTTAATATTGTAAGGTTAGTAGACCTTGACCCCTAGTTTAATAAAATGAAAAGATTATTTCCGTTACATTTCGATCTACCGAGAAAATCTTCAAAAACATGCAAAAACTGCCGGTTATTGCTCTCCAACCAGTATAGTGAGATGAACCAGAGATTTTCAATAAGGCAAACTGAGGTGACTATAATTAATTGCTAGATTTTCATCCTCACCCAACCTCTCTTTTTCCACTGCCCCTTAAATTTTATTGACTCAAACAAAAATGTGGATCTAGGGTGTCTTACTTGTGTATCGGTCCGGAACCGCCTGGGAACAGCGTTTATTAATACTTACAGTGTTGATGTATAACATTCCCATGTAAAATAGGGAAATTGTAACAATTGTGTTCGTGGTTCGTCTAGAAACACATGAATGTGGTCCCTGGAGCAATAAGAAAGAGCATGAACCAACATATTCAAGGGTAAAACAGTCATCTAGATTTTACCCCCCCCCACACCCCACCTCCCAATTTAAAAAATAAATGGATGAAAATCTAGCCATTAAGACTAATTTATATAGGCCTTAAATAAATATGTAAATAATATTTCAAACATCTGATACAAAAATACTGAAGGCAACAAGCAATTAGTCAACAGGCAAACATCAACTAAATTCCATGCTGTATTTTATGAGAGGCAACAACAACCATACAACAATAATTAATACCTTTCCAACCAATGTTTTGTGAATATATCTGAAAAAATTCACGAACGGCATTTATGATTCTTTCATAACTGTGTACGGGACTTTAGGGGAGATTTTAAGTATCTTCAATGGCCGAGAGTGTAAATTAGATAGGTTCATCCCGACCCATGCGTAGGGTGTTTAGTGGAAACGAGGTTTTTTAGCGGAAAACAAGGTTTAACTTTTTATGGTGACATTTGCAGCAAGAAATAATTAATAATTTTTAGCATTCTAAATATCGGCACAAGACAAGGTTTCTATGATGCTACAGACGACAGTCTTCAACAAGAAAGATAATTACAATGTGATGACCATTAAAAAAGAGTTCCAAACGGGTACTTGTTTTATCTTTGCCGATGGGCAAGATAAGAATTTCAAGCATGGTTAAATTTTTGGATCTACTTATCTGAGGTGGGAGAAAAAATGGTCTATGTTGGTTCTAAAGGCCTTTTTAAAATCAAAACTTTGTACGAACTAGACCCGAAATCTACGATCACTTTGTACATTGTGTATGAAGATTTCTGCAACTGTTTTATTAACACTTTTAAACATTAATCCATACGCGTCCTTAAAGCTTTTGTAGTATTTTTCATAGATCTACAAAAAACAGGTGCTTGTCAGTATAAAAAAAATCTTTAAAAAACGGTCTGAGGTACTTTGTACAAAGTTTGAACGCCACAAAGACTTCATACAAAGTTGAATGAAACTGGCCCTAAATCTAACATTGCATGTACTGTTATCAAATTTGATATAACCTTTGTAACATAATGGACGTAAGACAAAATTAAACATGCAATTAAATACATGCTCTCGAGCTTGAACTCAAACTGGAAAAGTGATTGGAACCATGTGACTTTATCATGATATGGGTATGCTTTTAAAGGCATACAACAGGGTGTTAAATTGAATTAATTTAAAAATAAATAATTAAAGTTGTATCCATGCACCTTTTAATGATTATATAAAAATCACAATAACAAAACTAGTGTGGGTTTACAAGTGTAAATACGTGTGAAATAACAACATCTTTACATACAAGCTGGATCCGAAATGTTCCATACGCAGTTAGCTAAAATACATCATAGAATTCATGTGCCAATTTCTTGCAACTTCTTAAGTTTAACAGGCTTAATTAGTAGCTAATTTCAATATGCCTTAATAAATACTTCAAATTTTATGTTCATAAATGAAAAATGGTTTATTGTGATTATCATACACCAGTAGATTATTGCTATTTAAAGCCCAAAAACTCTTTAAGATGAAAATATTATGTAAACTATTGAAACACAAAAATATCGAGCTTTAAGCTTAATCTTATTATATGCATCATAGGGTACCCCCGATACACACTATGTTATGCTTCATTGTGTACCGTGGGCAATTTGGCTAGGAAAATCTCGTAATCATGAATAATTAATGGGGCAGTTGCATTGGTTCCGCAAAGTACTTTACAGTTGAAAAATATTCTGGCGATTACCATTCATTGGAGGATGAGTTGTCTTTCCGGCCTCATGCATATTCATTAAAACGAGATTTTGTAAGTCAATTGTCCCACGGTATGTATGAAGTGCAACGGTTAAAAGTACCATGGTTGCCGATGATGATTATAAGGAACTTAAGAAGTTTGGAGAAATTGAAGCCAGGTAAACAACTAATTAGTGAATGGGCAAATCAGCCTAAACATGGCCTATTGAATGTCAGAAAATTAAAAAACGGTGCAGACCAAAAATTTCAAGAATAAGATGGTTGCAATAAATTGCCAATCCAGTAAAAATGTTGTATGAATATGGCGATTTCAATTGAACCGATAAAGATCAATGTTAGCATGGATTTTATTACCTCTAATATTTTTCAAGTTGACATAAAAAATGACCACTTAAAGGTCAAGGTTAATGACTACTTCAAGGTCAAAGGTAGTAACCACTTCAATGTCAAAATTAATGACCACTTCAAGGTCAAAGTTAATGACAACTTCAAGGTCAAGGTTAATGACCACTTCAAGGTCAAAATTAATGACCAATTGAACTAAAGGTACAAAATAATGACCACTTTAAGGTCAAAGTCAATGACCACTTCAAGGTCAAAGTTTATAAGTTAATGACCACTTTAAGGTCAAAGTTAATAACCACTTCAAGGTCAAAGTTAAAAAGGACTATGTCTTTCCTGGTACTTTTCTTTTTAACAGTATATTTTCAGTTGAAATTTATTCATAGCTTTGCAATTATGCTAAATTTTGTATTTTTGATGTAATCTAGAGATCAAGATTGCTTCTTTTTCTGCTTAACTTTACTTCAGTTTTTGCAAGACATCTTTCGAAATTGTTTTATAGTAAAAATGCTGACAAAAGCGACCAGAGTTGCATTAAACAGTGCATATTTTGCCGTAATATTCACTGCATACAATTGATCTGACCAGGGCTTCTTAAAACTGACAATTTGCTTGTTTGGAACGACTTTCATTTGACCTTGACAGACCGATTTCAGTAACAAAAAATGGCTTAAAATTGGTTCAAAACTTGTTCATTTTTTTTCCATTTCGGTCCAAAACTGCTAAGTCAGTAAAAAATGTAGAAATTGTAATACACAAACAGTGACTGTCATTCACACATCCCCAAATACCAGGGGACATCCTTGAGGGCGATAACTTTATTCTTATAATGGTTTGTGCTAATTGACTTTGCTGTTTTTATTTCATCAAAGGGACAGTCGAATTCGTTGTCTTTTTCTCATGTAAACCAGTGATTTTTTTGGAATTATTTTTACCGCCTGTGCCTTGCAAATTGGGAAAAAAGCTGACATTGGGAAAAATACAAAATCAGGCAAAATAGCTAATTTAAGGCCCAAAATAAAAAGTTCTTCTTTCTGGTCACCCGACAGTCCATACTTTTTTTTTGCCCCAAACTCAATTTTTGTAGACCCGAGTCCCGGGAGAACGGTACTGGATACGAAAAATAAACCATGCTATCCGACAAGGATATTTAAACAGGGCTTTCAATCGACCCTTCGTCTTGTGAGATATCATCAATGACCCGAGGTTCGCAAGTAAGTGTCACCTTTGACCTGAGAGAATTTCAGTGCAAGAGTCGTTAGTCCTGAAATGGGGGCTGCAAACCATGTGCTGAATGTTTGTTTATTCAATTAAAGTGTTTTTAAAGTAAACACATGTCAATAGCAATTAACGCTCTAAGTGACAAGTGAACAACCCTGTCCATTCACAGCAGTCAAACTCAATGTCGTGAATAACGCCGCCATTATGTAAATGGATACCTGTGGCAGTTTTAGCCCTACTACGAACAACAATGTTTATATATCAACAATTGAAATGTTATTTAATTCAATTTCATCTATTAGCTAAAAATAAAAGATTAATCTTGGAAGTTTGTAAATGCGTAAAAAAACAAAAACAATTTTCGTCTAGCTCTCCTGCGCATGGTCCAAAAAGCGCGGGAAACAGGTGCTTTTACGTTTACTTCCTGTCAATTTTAATGAAAGTGAAAGAAGAACTATTTGACGTAAATCCTGGTCTATCTACAGTTGAGTTCTATTACATAACATGTTATAAAGGAACAATAAAGGGATATTGGCAATAGGAACGCTGAATGTTTTTGTTTACTTCCGGAAGAATCCCCAGGTGAAAATGAAATTGAAAGTATAAGGCGAGAAAAATGTCATCGCATATTGGATTTTGACAAGGATGCATAGGATTACATAACAAGTAATACATGCATCCTTTTTAACTCAACACTTATATATCGGAACAACTTCGATAACATTGAAATATATTGCCAGTCTTCGTAACAGATTGCTAAGAACATCTAACATATTTGGGTGGCCAGTACAGGATGTTGCTATTTTTAGTAACGAAAGGTATTCCCTCGCTATTTATAGGTTCTACATCATAGTATTTTGAACAAGATGATTAATTTTATATTGTTGTTTATTAAATAACTTAAATAAATAAATTTGGATATTTTTACAACAAACAAGTCTTAAGTCATTTGATCCTACTCAAGGGAGTTTATAGTACTGTGCTAATGCTTACAGACAATACATTTAACATTCCGATTCAAAAGTTTATTAAAAAAAAATATAATAATAATTCCCTACCTACCGACCCTTTCGATTTTGAGACCCGTGACCAGAAACAAGAACTTTTTTTTTTGGCCTAATGGAAAATATAGATGTTTTAACTTTTTTTATGCATACATAACTATGCTTCTTGTCAAGATTTTGTTTATATTTCAAGAAATTCATTGCCTTATTATTCATTAACGTAATCTGCATTTATCAAATTGGGAAAAAATTATGAAATTTTGGGAAAAATGGACAGTTTTTCGCAAGGGGAAACAGCCTTCAGAAGGCAGTAAATTGCACCAAAAACAAGAGCTGTCACAGAGACAGCGCGCTCGACTATTCCGCCACATTTCAGTGTAAGGATTGAAAAGTTTTGGCGGAACATGCATGGATCACTGTTAGATTAGATTTCAATGCAATACATGATGTGTGGAGATATTAGCATAAATGTGGTTACATGCAAAATTTTAACCAAAATTTTGAAGTGTAATAATAAAGGGTCATTATTTTAAAAACACAGTTATCTTACTTGATTATTCAATTAGGTTGGGTGGTTGAATACCATTGAATAAAGTCTCAATGCAATACATCAAGCAGTTGCTGAGATATTATCCTATGTGTGCTAACATGCGAGACCTTAACCAGAATTTCTAAGTAGCTTAATAAAGGGGCAAAACTTATATAATATGAAAGATAGAGTTATCTTACTTGATTAAATAAGAAGGTAAAATGGTTGGGAGCCTGTGTGTAAAGTTTCAATGCAATACATGATGTATTTGCTGAAGCATTGACTTAAAAGTGGTTACATGCAAAACCTTAACCAGAATTTCTATGTTGAATATAAAAGGGGCAATTATTAGAATTTAATGCAAACTAGAGTTATCTTACTTGGTTATTTAAGTAGATTGGATGGTTGAGTACCATTTTATAAAGTCTCAATGCAATTCATCCAGTAGTTGCTGAGATATTAACCTATGTGTGCTTACATGCAAAACCTTAACCAGAATTTCTGAGTCGAATAATAAAGGGCCATTATTTGCATTAAATGCAAACTAGAGTTATCTAACTTGGTTTATTGAGTAGGTTGGATGGTTTAGTACCATTGTATCAAGTCTCAATGCAAAACCTCAAGTAGTTGCTGAGATATTAACCATGTGTGCTTGCACGCAAAACCTTAACCAGAATTTCTAAGTCAAATAATAAAGGCCTATTATTGGCAATAAATGCAAAGTAGAGTTATCAAACTTGGTTAATTAAGTAGGTTGGATGGTGGAGTACCATTGTATAAAGTCTCAATGCAATACCTCAAGTAATTGTTGGAATATTAACATATGTGTGCTTGCACGCAAAACCTTAACCAAGGGATGACGCCGACACCGACGCTTGGGTGAGTAGTATAGCTCTCCTTATTCTTCGAATAGTCGAGCTAAATATCACTGTAAACAGTTGTCACATTTTTACTATGAAGATTATCATTAAAGGATGTTATTATTAATCTGCAAAAGCCATAAAATTTCAATTAATTAAGCTAGTCGTGCCATATTCATCTGACTATATTTCAAATGCATCTTAAGACTGAGTCAAGGAAACTAAAATCAAAATTAAAGCATTAAAACTAATGTAAGTTACCTAGAATTTTTTGATGAAGAAATCTTGGATTTCTGTAGTGGTTGAGATGAACTACTTAGACGCCTGACTGGAGGGTTGGACCCATCAATATATGCATCTGATTTTATAAATGTTGAGTAGAGATCATGGTTCCGTGAGCAATTTCTGAAACAAAAACAACAAGAGTTGTTTACAAAATATCATAAAAATTTATCTTAGAGCTTAAAAGAGATGCATCATTACCCTTACAAATATTTTTGTAAGTATTTAAATAGTAACATGAAAAGAGTAACAGTTAACCTTGCCTTAAAGTACTTTCAGAAAGTTAATCAAATATCAATGAAAACCTGGTTTCGTCGTATTGTGGTGTTTCTTGTTTATTAAATATTTGATTAACTTTCTGAAAGTACTTTAAGGCAAGGTTAACTGTTACTCTTTTCATGTTACTATTTAAATACTTACAAAAATATTTGTAAGGGTAATGATGCATCTCTTTTAAGCTCTAAGATAAATTTTTATGATATTTTGTAAACAACTCTTGTTGTTTTTGTTTCAGAAATTGCTCACGGAACCATGATCTCTACTCAACATTTATAAAATCAGATGCATATATTGATGGGTCCAACCCTCCAGTCAGGCGTCTAAGTAGTTCATCTCAACCACTACAGAAATCCAAGATTTCTTCATCAAAAAATTCTAGGTAACTTACATTAGTTTTTAATGCTTTAATTTTGATTTTAGTTTCCTTGACTCAGTCTTAAGATGCATTTGAAATATAGTCAGATGAATATGGCACGACTAGCTTAATTAATTGAAATTTTATGGCTTTTGCAGATTAATAATAACATCCTTTAATGATAATCTTCATAGTAAAAATGTGACAACTGTTTACAGTGATATTTAGCTCGACTATTCGAAGAATAAGGAGAGCTATACTACTCACCCAAGCGTCGGTGTCGGCGTCATCCCTTGGTTAAGGTTTTGCGTGCAAGCACACATATGTTAATATTCCAACAATTACTTGAGGTATTGCATTGAGACTTTATACAATGGTACTCCACCATCCAACCTACTTAATTAACCAAGTTTGATAACTCTACTTTGCATTTATTGCCAATAATAGGCCTTTATTATTTGACTTAGAAATTCTGGTTAAGGTTTTGCGTGCAAGCACACATGGTTAATATCTCAGCAACTACTTGAGGTTTTGCATTGAGACTTGATACAATGGTACTAAACCATCCAACCTACTCAATAAACCAAGTTAGATAACTCTAGTTTGCATTTAATGCAAATAATGGCCCTTTATTATTCGACTCAGAAATTCTGGTTAAGGTTTTGCATGTAAGCACACATAGGTTAATATCTCAGCAACTACTGGATGAATTGCATTGAGACTTTATAAAATGGTACTCAACCATCCAATCTACTTAAATAACCAAGTAAGATAACTCTAGTTTGCATTAAATTCTAATAATTGCCCCTTTTATATTCAACATAGAAATTCTGGTTAAGGTTTTGCATGTAACCACTTTTAAGTCAATGCTTCAGCAAATACATCATGTATTGCATTGAAACTTTACACACAGGCTCCCAACCATTTTACCTTCTTATTTAATCAAGTAAGATAACTCTATCTTTCATATTATATAAGTTTTGCCCCTTTATTAAGCTACTTAGAAATTCTGGTTAAGGTCTCGCATGTTAGCACACATAGGATAATATCTCAGCAACTGCTTGATGTATTGCATTGAGACTTTATTCAATGGTATTCAACCACCCAACCTAATTGAATAATCAAGTAAGATAACTGTGTTTTTAAAATAATGACCCTTTATTATTACACTTCAAAATTTTGGTTAAAATTTTGCATGTAACCACATTTATGCTAATATCTCCACACATCATGTATTGCATTGAAATCTAATCTAACAGTGATCCATGCATGTTCCGCCAAAACTTTTCAATCCTTACACTGAAATGTGGCGGAATAGTCGAGCGCGCTGTCTCTGTGACAGCTCTTGTTTTTGGTGCAATTTACTGCCTTCTGAAGGCTGTTTCCCCTTGCGAAAAACTGTCCA